>NC_052321.1:30769006-31069006 GCF_016432855.1 Salvelinus namaycush
AATGGTTGCCCTCTTGAAGCATGTGGGAACAGCAGACTGGGATAAGGATTGATTGAATATGTCCGTAAACACACCAGCCAGCTGGTCTGCGCATGCTCTGAGGACGCGGCTGGGAATGCCGTCTGGGCCTGCAGCCTTGCGAGGGTTAACACGTTTAAATGTTTTACTCACCTCGGCTGCAGTGAAGGAGAGCCCGCAGGTTTTGGTAGCGGGCCGTGTCAGTGGCACTGTATTGTCCTCAAAGCGAGCAAAAAAGTTATTAAGCCTGTCTGGGAGCAAGACATCCTGGTCCGCGACGGGGCTGGTTTTCTTTTTGTAATCCGTGATTGACTGTAGACCCTGCCACATACCTCTTGTGTCTGAGCTGTTGAATTGCGACTCTATTTTGTCTCTGTACTGGGACTTAGCTAGTTTGATTGCCTTGCGGAGAGAATAGCTACACTGTTTGTATTCGGTCATGTTTCCGGTCACCTTGCCCTGGTTAAAAGCAGTGGTTCGCGCTTTCAGTTTCACGCGAATGCTGCCGTCAATCCACGGTTTCTGGTTTGGGAATGTTTTAATCGTTGCTGTGGGTACGACATCGTAGGCTTGCTCCTACCCATCTGGTTCTGCCGTACATACCTGCACAAACACTACGGTCACAAGGCGCAGGCCTCCTTATTGTACCTAGAATTTCTAAGCAAACAGCTGGAGGCAGGGCTTTCTCCTATAGAGCTCCATTTTTATGGAATTGTCTTCCTACCCATGTGAGAGACGCAGTCTCAACCTTTGAGTCGTTATTGAAGACTCATCTCTTCAGTAGGTCCTATGATTGAGTGTAGTCTGGCCCAGGAGTGTGAAGGTGAATGGAAAGGCACTGGAGCAACAAACCGCCCTTGCTGTCTCTGCCTGGCCGGTTCCCCTCTGTCCACTGGAATTCTCTGCATCTAACCCTATTACAGGGGCTGAGTCACTGACTTACTGGTGCTCTTCCATGCCGGCCCTAGGAGGGGTGCGTCACTTGAGTGGGTTCAGTCACTGACGTGATCTTCCTGTCTGGGTTGTGCCGTGGCGGAGATCTTTGTGGGCTATACTCGGCCTTGTCTCAGGATGGTAAGTTGGTGGTTGAAGGTATCCCTCTAGTGGTGTGGGGGCTGTGCTTTGGCAAAGTGGGTGGGGTTATATCCTTCCTGTTTGGCCCTGTCCGGGGGTATCGTCGGACGGGGCCACAGTGTCTCCCAACCCTTCCTGTCTCAGCCTCCAGTATTTATGCTGCAGTAGTTTGTGTCGGAGGGCTAGGGTCAGTCTGTTATATCTGGAGAATTTCTCCTGTCTTATCCGGTGTCCTGTGTGAATTTAAGTATGCTCTCTCTAATTCTGTCTTTCTCTCTTTTTCACTTTCTCGCTTTCTCTCTCTTTCTCTCTCTCGGAGGACCTGAGCCCTAGGACCATGCCTCAGGACTACCTGGCCTGATGACTCCTTGCTGTACCCAGTCCACCTGGCCATGCTGCTGCTCCAGTTTCAACTGTTCTGCCTGCGGCTATGGAACCCTGACCTGTTCACCGGACGTGCTACCTGTCCCAGACCTGCTGTTTTCAACTCTCTAGAGACAGCAGGAGCGGTAGAGATACTCTGAATGATTGGCTATGAAAAGCCAACTGACATTTACTCCTAAGGTGCTGACCTGTTGCACCCTCGACAACCACTGTGATTATTATTTGACCCTGCTGGTCATCTATGAACATTTGAACATCTTGGCCATGTTCTGTTATAATCTCCACCCGGCACAGCCAGAAGAGGACTGGCCACCCCTCATAGCCTGGTTCCTCTCTAGGTTTCTTCCTAGGTTCTGGCCTTTCTAGGGAGTTTTCCTAGCCACCGTGCTTCTACACCTGCAATGCTTGCTGTTTGGGGTTTTATGCTGGGTTTCTGTACAGCACTTTGTGACATCAGCTGATGTAAGAAGGGCTTTATAAATAAATTTGATTGATTGATCGTAGCTTATACTATTGTTTTTAAATTCATAAGAACACTTTTCAGGGAAGAGGAAGAGAACAAACTTCTGCGGACTGCTTTCTATTCAGCACTTGTGCTTGAGTGCCAGACACACTAAGGATAGATTCCATCAGATCTGCACTAGTCGACACACGCATAGCGATTGTTTTGGCGGTGTCGGAGGTGGAACTGCGTTTTAGGTGTCAAATCTACAAGCAGTTCCTTGCGTTAAGCTTATTGTGGACACTGCAACAAGATGCAACAAAACCACCCAACTTTATAATCCAACAAATCCCATGCAGCCGCATTAGAAGTTCATGCAGCCGCGTTACAATTTCAAACACTCAAATAGATGGTGTTCTATTGTCTAAACCTCGATTGGACTCTATGCGAAAAGTCTTATTGTCTTCTCAGGAATTCAGCCATCTCTGTGTTGCTTTCCACATTCCCCATTTTGTCACACCTCTTTCAAGCAGTAGGTGTTGTTGTCTTTACATCCTGTAGGCCTGATATCTGATTGGAGGTTAACTCCATACAACCCAGATGTTATAAAAAGG
Organism: Salvelinus namaycush; assembly: GCF_016432855.1. NCBI lineage: Eukaryota > Metazoa > Chordata > Actinopteri > Salmoniformes > Salmonidae > Salvelinus > Salvelinus namaycush. Next base: position 30,771,539 of record NC_052321.1, read on the forward strand.
GACTCAAATGCATTGTCTCCTTTGTTCCTTAAGCAGTGTATATCTCACAACAGCAGTTTTCTCACTCTGTCTTCCAAGAGCCATGTGCCTTGGCACAAGCCATGGTTTCTTTGTCTCTCTCTCTCTGATCATGCTTAGATACTTAATGTTTCATTAATGACACTATTGTCTTGTATAATGTATGGTTCATTTGACAATGTAATTACATCTATTTACCTTTGATAGACAACTTTCAGACCTTTGTTATTGTAGCTCAACTATAGTTTCTTGAATATTGCTAAATCATCTTTATGGAGTTAGATAAACATTTTGATAGACTTTGTCACATTAATATCACAGGTCACATGTGAGGCATATATGATAAATATTATTTCAATACGGGGATAATAAGGAAGGAAATGGTTTGTGACACACTAGAAAACCGCTCACCTATTTGTCAGCTCATACCTCAGTTACAGCTCCAACACGCCAAAACATCCGCTACGCTATCCTAAAAATGAGGAATAAGCAAGGCTTTGATTTCTGGTCAAACAGATGGAAAGGGGTTCTTAGAAAACATCTAACAGAAAAAGTATTTTTTTTAAAATTCAGAACACAATAATTTTAAAGTAAAGAACACTGCTAAGTAATATCATCATTAAAATGTAATTTTTTAGAAATGATTTGCCTACTCTAAGTTTAAGAAATATTGCCTAGTGTCTTGTCATTCTGTTACCAAAAACCCACTTCCAAAAACCCACGTCTTCTCTTCCTCATGAGGAGGGAGGATAATAAAAGTTCACTGAAATAACAAGTAAAGGTAGACCTATCAATTAGGTAGAGCGTTTTCACTGATAACAATTTGGTTTATGATTTATTAAGTGATTAAAATTTGGTAACAGAATGTCCCCCCCAAAAAAATCTGTAACAGAATGATTGCAACCAAATTGGCTACAATGGGAATTCATTAGTGCTGAGCGATTAACCAAAATGTTGGCTATTTTTCATTTTTTACAACAACTAATTGACCAATGTAGGTTCAATTATTTGAATTACATTTTATTCTGTTTTTTAAATCAGATCAAGCCTGAACTGTGCAATGTAGTAGGGAGTTGTAGTTTCCAACAGGCCAATATTTGACATAGTTTATCGCAGAAAACATGGTAATTAACTACAATGACCATAATCGATTGCTTGTTTACTTGCCCGGTCTGTGCCTGCTACCTTAGGTTATTAAGGTTATGGGGCAGTGAAGAAAAATGCGAGATCGAGAAGGCTTGAAAGCAGTTGCTTCACAAGGTACAGTATCTCTACTTGAAAATACATGATCTAAGTGATTGACAGTTGGTATTCAAATTTGGTGAATATTAATAAGTGATAAGCAGTAATGGGCAGTCACTACCATTATGGTACTTTAATTAATTGTTTTATTCTGTGTTACAGCATCCATGTACTGTACATTGAACATTTGCTGATATTTGGTCAGTCCAAATCTGAACCAATCATAGACGTCTGTTTCACGGGTTTGGACAGCACAGGACTGTATAGTACAGTACAATACAATAAAGAAAAAGTTGAGTATCAGTCAGTATAATACAGTACAGTAGCGCACACTAGAGTACAGTACAGCATCCTTTACTGTATAGTAATGTACTGAACTGTACTGTACTGTACAGTACTCTACTTTACTGAACTATACACTACTATAATCTACTGGGCTTTACTGTACTGTACTGAACTCTACTCTACTGTGCTGTACTGTGACGCCCAAACTTGTGAAACATAGACGTCTATGATATGTACAGATTTGGTCCGCTCCGACCAACCAACCATGATCAACAACTATACTATACTCAGTAAATCTTAACATTTGGTACCAAAGATCGATCTGTGGGACTATAACCAACCTAATACACAGTCAGTCAGTTTCTTTTCTTGTGTCTAGTGCATTTGGTTCCATCCCTAAATGACGTTTAACTTCCAGGATGGAAGATAGTTTGAAGTCCAGAGGAGAAGGCAGAATCTTTCCAGTCTGATACATCCCACAGGATTCAACTGCCTCTATGGATCAGCACTACATCAATCTTAAGGTTTAGGGAGGGATTTTCTCTGTCCAAACTGTGATGATAGAATCATCCATCCAGAGAATGCTCTGTGGATCCTTACACAGACAGCACATCTGTCTGTTATATGGCAGCCCCCCAAAAAGAAAAAGGACACTGAATGATGCTCTTAAAGGTCATAAACAGTCAAAGTCATGTTTTTCATGAAATTGGATGGTATTTGAAGGAAACCAGATCAAAGTATAATGTCCAAAGTATGAAAAATGACTGTTGCTTCTACATTGATAATGTTTGATCATAAAGTTACTGGTCCCCTGTCAAACAATTGGATTCATTACTAAGGGAACAAGGCGACATCACCTTAACTCTCATTTTAATACAGCAATGGTAACATGATATTCTCTTACCTAATTTAAATAACTACTGCCATGTAACCAACATCGGCGAAGGCATGTTTGCAGAGGGGAGTGATTTGTATAGCTAGATAGCTGCTCTACCAGTGCCAAACATGACTGTAGGGTGTCAGAAAATATAATAAAAAGTTTACCCTATTCATCTATGGCAAAGATACGTATATATGTTTCCCCTTTCGTCTGTGTCTGGTGTTAGCTACTTACTGGCTAGCTAGGTCTTCAGCCAGCATGGAACAAAAGGGGGTTGTCTGAAGCACCTGTCGAGTCAACACATCCGTCAGTACTGCTGTGAACCCGCATCACAAGAGCCATGCCAAACAGGAGATGTACCGATGTAGGTTCTTAAAGAGATTTTACTGCAAGACTGCTCACTGCATCCAAGTTGCTTGCCATAGGCGTTTCAGAGAGCTTTCAGTCAAGGTGAGTTCATGAATATAAGATCCCTGCCCACTCAGCCTGTCTTTTCAAACTTCCTGGTAGTTAGTCATGAGAGAAAAAAATAATGTTTAGGACCTTTTAAGGATATCAATTAAGTCTGCGTCTTCGGGATTGTAATATGATTTCCGGTCAGTGGGACGAATGAGAGATGTAGAGATACTTTCACGCCATGTCTATTATTGTTGCATTATGTTAAAAAGGTGAGAATGTGGTCCTTTATCAGTTTATGAGGAGAGCACTCCTGTCCACACATTCAGTAATCTAATTCACTTGGGCTGAGATGAATAATGGCCAAATCATATCTCTGTCACTTGGAGCGCCCTCACAACGTAATAAGGACTTTCGGGAGGAGAGGATGTTGAATATGGAGTTGTCCATGGCAACGTTTGTCCACTCTTTTTATTGGATGGATGACATACAGCCAGCGCTCACTAACAAATGCCATTATCTCATTAGACCAAATGAAAAATCTGTTGTATGTCATGATGTACAGTATGTATGTAAAAGGCTAACTGTAGGGGAGAGTGGGGTAAGATGAGCAATTTTTTTGTAAAAAAGCTGAAGAACATCCGCACATCTATGTCCTTTTTGCAGGTGCTGGAGTTAAAGGTGAATTCATGAAAAATAAAGAGGAAAATGCCGCAGACTGCTGCTCATGGGCCCAACTTATTTTATTATAGCAATGTTTCGACCCTTAGGTGGAAGGTCCTATATATATAGGGTCAGTGCTCAGTGACATCACTTGATGAAAAGGAAGTAAAGATATATAATATAGGTTCACAATATCAACATTCAATGTATCAAAATATATGAGCATACATAAGGAATTTGTTAGTAGAAAGCAAACATATGTTGTTGTTTTTGTTGAAATATTTCCATCTACTGTCTTTAATGTTCAATCGGCACACTGAGTATTCCAAGAAATCATGAATGTAAGAACAGCTTTTTCTATCTGAAGGTGACAAAAAACACTTTTTGATCCATAATGTCCTTCGTGTAATATTTCCATTACACCCAATCTTTACTGTGAGGCTATTGTTGTACATCTTCCTTGGCCTTTTGTTGTACTTTGTAAATTGGAACATAGTATAATTGTTTGAGTGACAAGCATTAGTCCAGTCTCATCAGAACGCAAGAAAAAATGAGAATAATGACATTGCAAGGCTATCTTTGATCTTGTGACTTGCCAGTGTTCTCAGAGGCATGAGGGAAAATCTATTGAGAAAAGGATCATTCGTCTTTGAAGTTATTTTATTTGCCCATATCAAAAAGTTAACCAAATAATCGATAAGGAATATACTGTATATGATATGCAGCATGCCTGGCAGACACACCACATCAAGCTCAACAAGACGGAGCTGCTCTTCCTCCAAGACCTCTCCGTTACGGCTGACAACTCTACGGTGGTTCCCTCCCAGAGTGCAAAGAACCGCGGTGTGGACAATACACTGTCTTTCTCTGCAAACATCATAGCAGTGACTCGCTCCTGCAGGTTCATGCTCTACAATATCAGTAGAGTACAAGCTTTTTTCACACATGAAGCGGTGCATGTCCTAACAAAGGGACGTGTCATCTACCATCTGGACTACTGCAACTCTATGCTGGCTGGTGTGATAGAAAAACTGTGTTCATCTGATATTAATGGTTAACAATTACTATTTAAATAATAGCAATATATTTCTGTCCTACTAATGCTGTGTTTTTATGGTCTCAACTCTAGTTCCCTGCAGCTAATCTGGGCATATGGACACTAGAGATGGCTTAAGCTGACAAATGAGTTCTTGTCAATAGGGGGGCGCTATTTTCACTTTGGAAAAAATCGTGCACAATTTAAACGGCCTCGTACTCTATTCTAGATCATACAATATGCATATTATTATTACTATTGGATAGAAAACACTCAAGTTTCTAAAACTGTTTGAATTATATCTGTGAGTAAAACAGAACTCATTTGGCAGCAAACTTCCAGACAGGAAGTGAAAATTCTGAAAATGGGGCTCTGTTTCAGGGCCTGCCTATTCAACTGGCTTATATTTATCGATATACATGCACTTCATACGCCTTCCACTAGATGTCAACAGGCAGTGGAAGGTGGAATGGGGTGTCTAGCTTGATCTGAGGTCGAACAAGAGCTTTTGGAGTGGCAGGTCAGGAATTTCCTTTGTCTACCAAGGCGCGCGAAGCACCTCGATATTGTCTTTTTATAAGCGTTCGGTTTACACGGCGAATATCTCCGGCTCTGATTTTATTTGATACATGTGATAATAATATCGTAAAGTAGGTTTTTTCAACCGAGTTTTATCAGATTATTCAACGTTTATTGGGACTTTTGGTGTTTTCCGTTCTTTGCGTCGAGAGAAAATGGGAACGTTATCAACAATGGCTAGCATTGTGGCGCGAATTCGACAGAAGAAAAGGACATTCTAAAACCAAACAACAATTTATTCTGAACCAAGGACTCCTTGTACAAGATTCTGATGGAAGCTCAGCAAAAGTAAGAACAATTTATGATGTTATTTCGTATTTCTGTGGAAAATGTTGATTCCTATTCTCTGCCATTTTGGCGAGCGCTGTCTCGCAATAACGCAAGCTGTTTGTTATGGTAAAGTTATTTTTAAAATCTAACACGGCCGTTGCATTAAGAACCAGTGTATCTTTCATTTGCCATACAACAAGTATTTTTATGTAAAGTTTATGATGAGTTCTTTGGTCAGATTAGGTGAGTGTCCAAAATAGCTCCGGACATTCTGGTGAATCGATGCTACGTATTCACAATGTATAACCACGGTTTGCAGCTCTAAATATGCACATTTTCGAACAAAACTTAAGTGTATTGTATAACCTGATGTTATAAGACTGTCATCTGATGAAGTTGTCCAAGGTTAGTGATACATTTTATATATTTTGCTGGTTTTTGCGATAGCTACCTTTTGCGGTGAATAAATGCATTTGTGTGTTTGGCTATTGTGGTAAGATAATATAATTCTATATTGTGTTTTCGCTGTAAAACACTTAAAAAATCGGAAAATATTGGCTGGATTCACAAGATGTTTATCTTTCATTTGCTGTACACCATGTATTTTTCATAAATGTTTTATGATGAGTATTTATGTATTTCACGTTGCTCTCTGTAATTATTCTGGCTGCTTCGGTGCTATTTGTGATGGTAGCTGCAATGTAAAACTATGATTTATACCTCAAATATGCACATTTTTCGAACAAAACATGAATGTATTGTACACTGCTCAAAAAAATAAAGGGAACACTTAAACAACACAATGTAACTCCAAGTCAATCACACTTCTGTGAAATCAAACTGTCCACTTAGGAAGCAACACTGATTGACAATAAATTTCACATGCTGTTGTGCAAATGGAATAGACAAAAGATGGAAATTAAAGGCAATTAGCAAGACACCCTCAATAAAGGAGTGATTCTGCAGGTGGTGACCACAGACCACTTCTCAGTTCCTATGCTTCCTGGCTGATGTTTTGGTCACTTTTGAATGCTGGCGGTGCTCTCACTCTAGTGGTAGCATGAGACGGAGTCTACAACCCACACAAGTGGCTCAGGTAGTGCAGCTCATCCAGGATGGCACATCAATGCGAGCTGTGGCAAGAAGGTTTGCTGTGTCTGTCAGCGTAGTGTCCAGAGCATGGAGGCGCTACCAGGAGACAGGCCAGTACATCAGGAGACGTGGAGGAGGCCGTAGGAGGGCAACAACCCAGCAGCAGGACCGCTACCTCCGCCTTTGAGCAGGAGGAGCACTGCCAGAGCCTTGCAAAATGACCTCCAGCAGGCCACAAATGTGCATGTGTCAGCATATGGTCTCACAAGGGATCTGAGGATCTCATCTCGGTACCTAATGGCAGTCAGGCTACCTCTGGCGAGCACATGGAGGGCTGTGCGGCCCCACAAAGAAATGCCACCCCACACCATGACTGACCCACCGCCAAACCGGTCATGCTGGAGGATGTTGCAGGCAGCAGAACGTTCTCCACGGCGTCTCCAGACTCTGTCACGTCTGTCACATGTGCTCATGTGCTCAGTGTGAACCTGCTTTCATCTGTGAAGAGCACAGGGCGCCAGTGGCGAATTTGCCAATCTTGGTGTTCTCTGGCAAATGCCAAACGTCCTGCACGGTGTTGGGCTGTAAGCACAACCCCCACCTGTGGACGTCGGGCCCTCATACCACCCTCATGGAGTCTGTTTCTGACCGTTTGAGCAGACACATGCACATTTGTGGCCTGCTGGAGGTCATTTTGCAAGGCTCTGGCAGTGCTCCTCCTGCTCAAAGGCGGAGGTAGCGGTCCTGCTGCTGGGTTGTTGCCCTCCTACGGCCTCCTCCACGTCTCCTGATGTACTGGCCTGTCTCCTGGTAGCGCCTCCATGCTCTGGACACTACGCTGACAGACACAGCAAACCTTCTTGCCACAGCTCGCATTGATGTGCCATCCTGGATGAGCTGCACTACCTGAGCCACTTGTGTGGGTTGTAGACTCCGTCTCATGCTACCACTAGAGTGAGAGCACCGCCAGCATTCAAAAGTGACCAAAACATCAGCCAGGAAGCATAGGACCTGAGAAGTGGTCTGTGGTCACCACCTGCAGAATCACTCCTTTATTGAGGGTGTCTTGCTAATTGCCTTTAATTTCCACCTTTTGTCTATTCCATTTGCACAACAGCATGTGAAATTTATTGTCAATCAGTGTTGCTTCCTAAGTGGACAGTTTGATTTCACAGAAGTGTGATTGACTTGGAGTTACATTGTGTTGTTTAAGTGTTCCCTTTATTTTTTTGAGCAGTGTATAACATGTTATAAGACTGTCATCTGATGAAGTTGTTTCTTGGTTAGTGACTAATTATATCTCTATTTGGTCGGTTTTGTGATCGCTACCTATGCGGTAGAAACATGGTGAAAATATGCGGTTGAGTCTTTGGCTATTGTGGTTAGCTAATAGAAATACATATTGTGTTTTCGCTGTAAAACATTTAAAAAATCGGAAATGATGGCTGGATTCACAAGATGTTTATCTTTCATTTGCTGTATTGGACTTGTGATTTCATGAAAATTATATTATATGATATCCCTGTCCCGTTAGGCTAGGCTTTGGTTAGGGCGCAGTGCGCGCTAACCAAGGGGGCCAGGTGCATGGTGTTTCCTCCGACACATTGGTGCGGCTGGCTTCCGGGTTGGAGGCGCGCTGTGTTAAGAAGCAGTGCGGCTTGGTTGGGTTGTGCTTCGGAGGACGCATGGCTTTCGACCTTCGTCTCTCCCGAGCCCGTACGGGAGTTGTAGCGATGAGACAAGATAGTAATTACTAGCGATTGGATACCATGAACATTGGGGAGAAAAGGGGGTAAAATTATTTTTTTTAAGAAAAAAAAGAAAACAATCCTGTGCAGATAATGGGGAGAAAAGGGGGTAAAATAATGTTTTTTTTAAAGAAAAAAAAAGAAAACAATCCTGTGCAGATAATGACCGGATGAACCCAGAGTGACTTTTGACGCCCCTTGGTCTGCATGGGAGGGGTGGAACCAACCATGACTAAGCATTCTTAGTGTCAGCTATATAAAGAACTCTGCATTTGTGTAAAGGTTAGGTTACTCGGTTCAACACTCAAGGGTGTTGGGTCGACCAGCCTCATTATTGCAATAATTAATCGATATTGAATAAAGATGATTGTTTGAAGAAATTTCAAAGTCTCTCTCACTCGCTTGTGCCATCAAACACCGGAAGTTCTCACAGATCACTCTCTTCCACACTCACCACTGTCTCCCAGTTGAAGCTTGCATCAATTTCAAGATCCTGGTGGTTGTCTACAGAGCAACAAGGGGAAGTGCCCCTCCCTACCTTCAGTCTATGCTCAAACTCTACACCCCAACCCATGCACACTGTTCTGCCACTCTGGTCTCTTGGACCTCCCACCCATATGAAGGTCCTCCTCCCACTCACCCCAGTCAAAGGTTTTCTCTTTTCTGACACTAAAATGCCGGAACAAGCTTCTTCCTAGCGTCAGGACAGCTTAGCCCCTGCCTATCTTCTGAAAACATGAAAGCCAATACCACGACGGCCCTTAAGGAACTACACTGGACTTTATGCAAACTGGAAAACACATATCCTGAGGAGGCATTTATTGTAGCTGGGGATTTTAACAAAATGTAACACATTTTTGGAAATCGCTATCGAAGTTCTATCAACAAATTGATTGTAGTACTCGCTCTAGAAAAACACTCGACCACTGCTACTCCCCCTTTCGAGATGCCTACAAGGCCCTCCCCACCCTCCCTTCGCAAATCCGATCACGACTCCATTTTGCCCCTCCCTTCCTATAGGCAGAAACTCAAACAGGAAGTACCCGTGCTAAGGTCTATTCTACGCTGGTAGAACTGGGATATATTCCGGGTAGCCTCTGAGAATAATATTGACGTATACACGGTGACTGAGTTCATCAGGAAGTGTATAGGGTATGTTGTTTCCACTGTGATTATTAAAACCTACCAAAACCAGAAACCGTGGCTAGATGGCAGGATTTGCGCAAAACTGAAAGCACGAACTACCGCATTGAACCATGGCGAGGACTGGGAATATGGTCGAATACAAACAATGCAGTTTTTCCATCCGTAAGGCAATCAAACAGGCAAAACGTCAGTACATAGACAAAGTGGAGTCGCAATTCAACGGCTCAGACGCGAGACGTATGTGGCAGGGTCTACAGACAATCACGGATCACAACTGGAAAACCAGCCACGTCGCGGACACCAACGTCTTGCTCCCGGACAAGCTAAACACCTTCTTCGCCTGCTTTGAGGATAACAGAGTGCCACCAACGCGCCCCGCTCCCAAGGACTGTGGGCTCTCATTTTCCGTGGCTGACGTGAGTAAGACATTTAAGCGTGTTAACCCTTGCAAGGCTGCCAGCCCAGACGGCATCCCTAGCCACGTCTTCAGAGCATGCACAAACCAGCTGGCTGGAGTGTTTACGGACATATTCAATCTCTCCCTTTCCCAGTCTGCTGTCCTCACATGCTTCAAGATGTCCACCATTGCTCCTGTACCCAGGAAAGCAAAGGTATCTGAACTAAATGACTATCGCCCCATAGCGCTCACTTCTGTCATCATGAAATGTTTTGAGGGACTAGTCAAGGATCATATCACCTCTACCTTACCTGACACCCTAGACCCACTTCATTTTGCTTACTGCCCCAATAGATCCACAGACGATGCAATCACCATCGCCCTGCACACTGCCCTATCCCATCTGGACAATAGGAATACCTATGTAAGAATGCTGTTTATTTACTATACCTCAGCATTCAACACTATAGTACCCGCCAAGCTCATCATTCATTTCAGGATTGGTGGGTTCCCTGCGGGACGGTTGAGCTAACGTGCACTAATGTGATTAGCATGACATTTTAAGTAACAAGCACATTTCCCAGGACATAGACAGGTCTTATATGGGCAGAAAGCTTAAATTATTGTTAATCGAACTGCACTGTCCAATTTACAGTAGCTATTACAATGAAACGATACCATGCTATTGTTTGATGAGAGTGCACAACAACAAAAACTTTTATCATGGCAACTGGTTTGATACATTCATCTCTGGAGGTAAATCATTTACTTACATTCAGTAATCTTGCTCTGGTTTGTCATCCTGAGGGTCCCAGAGACAAAATGTAGCATAGTTTTGGTTTGATAAAATACATTTTTATATTCAAATGTAGGAACTGGGTTCTACAGTTTGAACCCCTGCTGTGTCTGGCTCCACACCCACCCCGGCCATATAGATGTGTGAAAGTTAGTGTATAAGCTAATGATCCATAATGTATGACATTAATGGGAGTGTGTTAACTTGCATTTTGCATTACCATATAATTTTTGTAGGTTCTCTATAGTTCTCTATAGCCAACGTTACACGCTGTATGGTCTCCATGGCATATAGAGTTGTAATTCTTAACCATTTCACATGTAGTGTCAGCTGCATGTTTTCTAGTCTTCTTAACCATTTGAGATATCCGGCTTATATTGGGTCTCTTTGGCATGAAATGTAAATTTTGTCACGGGTGGTTTTATATTCTGGAGTAGAAAAGGGCGGTTCCATGATGCCTGATGTACTGTTTGGCTAACAGGGGTGTGGCCACTGACTAGTTAAACTTTATATGAAAATCCATACTCTCATTTAGAAGGCTAACATCGTCACAACTTTTCACAAATAGTTTCATGTTTAACCACATATGCTTCACAATATTTAGATGTAAACGCCATAATTAAGAAGTGTACACAACCAAAGACACAGCAATGAGTGTTTCCTGTCTTTCATGAGATCACCAAATTAAACACTCTCGTCATGATAGTCCCTTATGTGTCCACGAACCACTCCCACATTCTCAAAAATATCAATATTGTTTAATTATTCAAACTTTTGATGTCCACGGGTCTCTCTGTGTTCCACAGTTTACATTCCCATCTCAAACACTACAGAGCATAGAGGCAGCCTGTTTTATGACCGTACTAAAACAGCCGACTTCCCGCTCTCCCCCTCTACGAGAGAGAGCAAACTGTAGAGCGGACCCACTGTAACCTGATCCTTCAGATCGTCACAGGAGAGTTATGACACTGGTATATATTTTTATTTATCACAATTTTCTTTAACCAATTTTGTCTCTAACCTCTCTTGGGTACGTGAGACATTAGCGTCCCACCTCTTCAACAGCCAGTGAAACTGCTGGGCGCCAAATTCAAATACAGAAATACTCATAAAAATTCAGAAAACAAAACATATTTTACATAGGTTTAAAGATTAACTTCTTGTGAATCCAACCACGGTGTCAGAGTAAGCATACCTTATGATTATTTGAGAACATAGCAGACAAATCATTACAAACAGTAACCGGCCAAGTAGAAGAGTTACACAAGTCAGAAATAGAGATAACATGAATCCCTTACCTTTGATGATTTTCATATGGTTGCACTCAGCAGACATTCATTTACTCAATAAATGTTCCTTTTGTTCGATAAAGTCTCTTTATATTCTAAAACCTCCGTTTTGTTCGCGCGTTTTCTTCAGTAATCCACAGGCTCAAACACAGTCAGAACAGGCAGACAAAAAATCCAAATTGTATCAGTAAAGTTCATAGAAACATGTCAAACGATGTTTATATTCATTCCTCAGGTTGTTTTTAGCCTAAATAATCGATAATATTTCAACCGGACAATAACGTTGTCAATATAAAAGGTAAACAAGAAAGGCACTCTCTCGGTAAACAAGAAAGGCACTCTCTGAAAAAGCTCTCTGACACTTTAGGGTCCACTCATTCAGACTGCTCTTGCTTCCTCATTTTTCAGAATACAAGCCTGAAACTATTTCTAAAGACTGTTGACATCTAGTGGAAGGCATAGGAACTACAATTTGAGTCCTAAGTCAATGGATACTGTAATGGCATTGAATAGGAAAAAAAAAACAGGACAAAAAAACTTCCCGAATGGATTTTTCTCAGGTTTTCGCCTGCCAAATCAGTTCTGTTATACTCACAGACACTATTTTAACAGTTTTGGAAACTTTGGAGTGTTTTCCATCCAAATCTACCAGTTATATGCATATCATATCTTCTGGACCCGAGAAGCAGGCAGTTTAATTTGGGCATGCTTTTCATCCAAAATTCCGAATGCTGCCCCCTACCCTAGAGAAGTTAATGCAGGGACGACAGACAAGTTTTTTTTTACTGAAATTGCAACCAATTTTCTATGGCTTGTTTTAAACAATTACTATATCTTGGAGATGATTTAGTTTCAAATAACCGAAAGTGAGCGATTGTAATCTGAATAAAGGGAAAGGGACATTCTTGAACATAGAGCGAGACATTCTTGCTAAGCCAGTTTGTTATTTAGAATAATTTATTTCTGTTTTTAGAGGGAGAGAAACCAAAAACCCACCGTGCCTATTTTTGGAAAATCGTCAGTCCACATGCCAAGTAAAATTCCCCCATTGTATTTACCCAAGTTCTCTCTTAACTCCAGGACCACCAAAAGTTTTTGTCGTTGTAGCCTGATGCAGGACTCTAGTCCTAGAAGAGAGACTCTCAGACTGAAAACGCCTCCATTAATTACCACAGTTTAGAATACTGATTATCAGCATTCTACCTCCCTCTTGTGATAGTGTGGTGCAATGACAGAATGCCACCCTCTACCACTAATGGTCGCAGCATGAGCTCCAAACTTTTAAAAGGAAGAACCACTGTAGAAATAGTGCACATAGAACAGATATACATCTTCTTAGACTTGCACCACACTGCCTTCCACACTCTTGCCTGCATCTAGCTGATCTATGGCATAATCATTAGTCCAACAGTTGCAAACAAGAGTTTCTATTGGACAAATTCAGGTGTGTTCATCCCCATTTTGTTCCTTTTAAGAAACGTTTTTCACAGAATCGGAGGAAGGAATCCACCCCTGATCACACGCAAACAGTTCACTTTCATAGCCACGTACAAATAGCTTAACTTCTACTTGGTCACAATCCCGGATCCGGGAGCATCCTCATCAGTAAAAAAGCTGACTAGCATAGCCTAGCATAGCGCCACAAGTAAATACTAGCATATAAATATCATGAAATCACAAGTCCAAGACACCAAATGAAAGATACACATCTTGTGAATCCAGCCATCATTTCCGATTTTTAAAATGTTTTACAGCGAAAACGCAATGTATTTCTATTAGCTAACCACGATAGCAAAAGACTCAAGCGCATATTTTCACCATGTTTCTACCGCATAGGTAGCGATCACAAATTCGACCAAATAAAGATATAATTAGTCACTAACCAAGAAACAACTTCATCAGATGAGAGTCTTATAACAGATTTATTGTATAGCATATGTTTTGTTCGAAAAAATGTGCATATTTCAGGTATAAATCATAGTTTTACATTGCAGCCACCATCACAAATATCACCAAAGCAGCTAGAATAACTACAGAGAACAACGTGAAATACCTAAATACTCATCATAAAACATTTATGAAAAATACATGGTGTACAGCAAATGAAAGACAAACATCTTGTGAATGTGAAACACAATATAGCGAAAACACAATATAGCATTATATTAGCTTACTACAATAGCCAACCACACAACCGCATTCATTCACCGCAAAGGTAGTGATAGCGAAAAAACCAGCAAAAGATATAAATTTATTCACTAACCTTCACAAACTTCATCAGATGACAGTCCTATAACATCATATTACACAATACATATATGGTTTGTTCGAAAATGTGCATATTTAGCGGTACAAATCGTGGTTTTACAATGTGAATACGTAGCCAAACTGCACAAAATTATCCGGATATATTTCTGACACTCACCTAATCTAATCAAATAACTCATCATAAACTTTACTAGAAAATACATGTTGGACAGCAAATGAAAGATACACTAGTTCTTAATGCAACCGCTGTGTTAGATTTTTAAAAATAACTTTAGTACGACATACGTTATTGCGAGACAGCGCCCAAAATCAGGGCGGAAAATATGGCTAAACATTTTCAACAGAAATACGAAATAACATCATAAATGGTTCCTACTTTTGATGAGCTTCCATCAGAATGTTGTACAAGTTGTCCTTTGTCCAGAATAATCGTTGTTTGGTTGTAGAATGTCCTCTTCGCCTGTCGAATTAGCAACCAAAGCTAGCCATGTGGCGCAAACGTGCCCAACACCACATAACGCAAAGAAAAGAAAATGCCGAAAATCGCAATAAACTGATATAACTCGGTTTAAAATAACTACTTTATGATGTTTTTAACACATATCAAATAAAATCAGAGCAGGAGATATCTAACGTCTATACCGAAAGCTTTTCAGAACGCAATCTGGGGTCCCCTTCTCGCGCCTTCCAAGACAATGAAAAATCTGGTCACGTCATTCCAAAAGCTCTTGTTCGGCCTCAGATCAAGCTAGACACCCCATTCCACCTCTCACTGCCTCGTGACATCTAGTGGAAGGCGTATGCAGTGCATGTAGATCCATAGATTTCAGGCAAATTAATAGGATGGCCCTGGAACAGAGCCTCGATTTCAGATTTTTCACTTCCTTTCAGGAAGTTTGCTGCAAAATGAGTTCTGTTTTACTCACAGATATAATTCAAACGGTTTTAGAAACTAGAGAGTGTTTTCTATCCAATAGTAATAATAATATGCATATTGTACAAGCAAGAATTGAGTACGAGGCAGTTTAATTTGGGAACGATTTTTTACAAAGTGAAAATGTTAATGTACTCCTTCTCGCATCTACTCGCTCTCCCCCATCACCTTTTCTTCCCTTCACTTGTGGACTTTAATGCGCAACACATCAGTTGCCTGTGACCAGGCAAAAAAAACTGGCAGCTGTCTATCATTGTCTCTGATTGGGGATCATACTTAGGCAGCCCTTTTTCCCACCATTAGGTTGTGGGATCTTGTTTTCTCTTTAGTGTTTCTGCCTGACAGAACTGTGCGCTTTCGTTTTCACGTTTGTTATTTTGTTTGAGTGTTTTTTGAATATTAAAATCATGAACACTTTCCACGCTGCGTCTTGGTCCACTCTTCATTCAACAAATGAGAGCCGTAACATTTGCTTTAGCGTATAGGGCATTGTCCATCATGCTGATACAGGGCAACTGAGATAGGTTGGCGCGATCTCTAGCCTGTCAAAAGCACTCAATCAATGGTCTCTGCATTTTAACTTTGTGTATTGTGGTGTGGTATAGCGTGATATAAGCAGAATTCAATATGAATCCAATATTATTCCCTCAAAAATTGTGCCCCCTCACCGATTTCAACTGCCCCCTTAGTCACTTTATCCTGGCACCAGGTCTGGCTCAGATGACTAATGGAGTGTTTATGTCGTCCATTATTATAATAATAATAATAATGCTCTGTAGGGCGGAGAAAAAGGATTTTGACATTATCCCCAATGCCTCATGAGGTTTCTCCATCTCCCCTCCTGGAAAACGGCACATATCACAAACAGCTCTAACTGATGCTGACCTTCACAAGGTCAGGTAATCGTCGGAGTGCCAATCATTAAAAAAGCCAATCCACAGACTTTTATTAGGCTTTCATACCCTGCACACTGCAGCCAGGGCTCTGTGCCCCGCAAGGCCAAACACAGCCCATCTGATGTTAAGAAGATGGACTATGAGAAGAGTTCAGCAGGCCATCACTCTACTCCTGTTACCTTGAAGAATCACTGGCCAGGGGAGGGGAGGAGATGGGGGAGAGGAGAGAGGAGTAGGGGAGAAAGGAGATAGACCACTTGGAGAGGATGAATGACAGGGTGATTAGAAGACTCTCCTCAGTCCCTTCAGGCTTCTTATTCATTGAGAGGAAAAGGGAAATCTAGTGTACTGCACCCGGCAAGAGTTAAATTGTCAATTGGTTAAACCTGAGAAAAAACACTGATTAGAATGCAGCTCATACTAATAATAATAAACATTTCTGAGGAACAATTCTATACTAACTATAATGATCACTAGGGGAAGAAGAGGACAGGGTGCTCGACAACATTGTAAGTCGGGTATTGTTAGTTGCATGTTAACACTTCACCGCTAGATATGAATTAGCACAGAATGTCACGTTCCTGACCTGTTTTCCTTTTTTCTTGTATTTATTTAGTTGGTCAGGGCGTGAGTTGGTCTATGTGTGTTTTTCTATGTTGGGGTTTTTGTGTTCGGCCTGGTATGATTCTCAGTCAGAGGCAGCTGTAGATCGTTTGTCCCTGATTGAGAATCATACTAAGGCAGCCGGGGTTTCACGTGTGTTTTGTGGGTGGTTGTATCGCGTGTCTGCATTCGTGCCACGCGGGACTGTTTGTCGATTGTTTCATGGTGTTCTTTTGTTTCGATTCATTAAATAATCATGGACACTAATCACTCCGCATATTGGTCTGATCCTTCTCGCCTCTCCTCCTCGTCCGAGGAGGAGGATTACGACGATCGTTACACAGAAAGAAAGTATAACTAAACAGAGTTCATTATTTTTCTTTGAAACCAGTCAATACACTGAACCGTAAGCTTTCATAAGTTTTAAACCAGTCAATACACTGAACCGTAAGCTTTCATAAGTTAACACACAAAGTAATCTTTGATGCAATACACAATACACAATATCTATAAGGTGAACACAACATATTACAAGGCACGAATAACTCTATCTGATTCTGAAGTATAACTGTAATTATTTTCCCTTATCAAATTGTTCTCATCACAATGCTGATGTGGAGAAAATAAATCAAGGTGTTTGCTCAGCATGAAACATGTTCTGAAGAACTAACTCCATTGTGGCACAGAGCAAAGCAAAACAAGAAATGTTCTCTATTGTAGTCTCTTGTCTTTTATGCTGAAGATAAATTAACTCGGAGGAAACAATGATTTGTGTTCCTCAAACATTAGCCGCTCTCAAACTTTGAGATGTATTGTTGTGCTTTGAGGAGACTTGTGAGGAGAGCGTGGTCATGACTACACTATTACCGTTTGCTGTTGTCTTGCTGTCAACAGGAAACTATAAGCTACACAGACAATGTAGTGGGGAATGCATATCTTCAAACCCGTAGGCCTATACATGAATGTAAAGCTTAATGAGACAGGGTTGGTGTCAACACGTGTACACACTCACCTAACACTAAAATAGCTGGCAAGATTTTGGCACACGTTTTGATAACATTCCATGGGCTGTTACTTTGGCCCATTGCTCTCTCGCTGTTATGCCCAAACGTGCTTTTCTGTTTCGCACTCTATTGCACCTATAGCAATGTAAGTTTAGTCTTTCACGGTTTGAGTGTGAGTACCCAAACTCTGATACTAAGATATAACGCTTCATTGATCTCTGTAAAGAGGGGTGCTCCCAGAACCCAGTGAGCCAGTGCAGAAAGCCACTTTAGAGGGATTACAGGACTGATCCTAGTTAATGTAGTGGAGAAAGCCAGTCACATTATACTAACACAAACACACCCCCTCACAAACACAAATACAAAGCAGTAAAACAAAGTGAGTATGTACATGCTGTGTACACACCCACACATATAGAATATCTGCCATAATGATTTACCTCCTAAACCTGTCCAAATCAGATTTTTTATGTAGTTCCATTACCTAGTGCCTAAGACTGTGTGGTGTGTTCCTTGGCGTGTCACACCAGTGGGCAGATAGCATAATTTATGTCACACCCCAGGCTGCTTCTCAGTGTGTCTCCCAAACATAGGAATACTGCCTTGGGTATCAATACAGCATCTCCAGCACCACCTTAAAGGCTGCTGGCATTTTGCTGGGCTGCTGCTTCAAACGCAGACTAGTGTGTACATTCATACATGCATCCGTGTGTTAAGCATACTGCATTAATCACAAATTCTTGCCATGCTGATTGCATTCCTCCTCCGACCCTCTGATTAATATTAACGTTGAACATGAAGAGTGACTTATGGGAAATGCAGCGAGCCATTTGTCATGTTGACCTCTGGGAAGAGCCTCTCCATCGTGGTGTTTGTCCCCCCAGGGGAGGTATCTGTGGAGCATAAATATTCAAGATATTCCCAGGCTGAGAATGACTGCTTTGGCCTTCATGTGGATGGCATGGCTGGTGCATACAGTTGTTATGGTATCTCACGAGAGATCAGGCCATTTTTCAGAATGAGAAAACCATCTGCCAATCTGCCAAGAGTGTCCCCTTCTGTGTACTTCAGAACACAATGATTCTTTAAAACAACAGCATCAACATGGTACAGTGGTAAACAACACATAGAAATATTTAATATTTGTAGTATGATATGCTTCATATAAGACACAGACTAGAAACTAATTGTTTCAGATAAAGTAGTGTTTGAGACAAAATGGCGCTGAGAGACACGGTTGCCTTGGTTCTATCTCCTAGCCTACTTTGCAGTATTTACATTTTTTGGGGTTATTTATTACTTTATTTCCTCAGAACATTTACGGTATAATTTCCTATATCCGAAAAGAACTTCTGGACATTACATCAGCAATCACTCACCATAAATGTGACTTCCCAAACCTGGACCCTTTGTTAGGATTACCCGAAGCAGCTTCATTCATCCCGGATGCTCTACCAAAAAGACGCCGCCGGAGAAGAGGTAACATTCTAGTCAGCCTCCGAAGGACGGCAAACCACCCACCTCTTCCGAGTATATTACTTGCTAATGTACAGTCTCTGGACCATAAGGTAGACAGGCTCAGGGCAGGGACCTCCTTCCAGAGGCACACAAGAGATTGTCAAATCATTTGTGTTACAGAAACAGATCTCCCCTCCTACACCGTCTCCGTTCCTACAGCCTGTTGGGTCCTCCATACATTACATTACACGGACAGGACAAAACAACTCTCAGGGAAAAGGGGGAGCGGTATGTTTCATAATTAATAACTCATGGTGTGATTGTGGTAACGTACAAAAACTGAAGACATTTTAATCTGGAATAACATCAAATGCCAACCCCCATTACCTCCCAAGATAATTTTAATCGGTTATTGCCATGGCCGTTTATATCCCCCCTCAAGTTGACCCTGCAAATGAATGCAAGTTGTGCAGAGCCCGAAGACTTGGGTTAAATTCCCTGCTCCAACCCTTCAATCTGTGTCTCCCACATATCTGCAACCCCTCTGTCATTTCATAACTGTCTCAATAACAATAATCACCTTGCATTTCCTATCTTGAGGGTAATTCAACATTTTCACACAATGTTGTATGCATGTTTGAAGAAATTAAAGTATATTTCTATATTAGTATTACGCTTGTTGTGCCATAATGTTTAACAGATCATGATGAATGGATATCTAAACCATCAGGCAAATTGACTTTCAATGAGGACAGCAACCATTCCCACATTCAATATTATCAACAGGTGTGGAGATGAAAGAAGAATGGAGAGGCCAGAGATAATCAGAATTATAAATTGGGCTAAGGAAAAGAAGCTGGGTTTTGGAGAAACACCAACAGTGTGTGCTCTGCAAGCAATGCATAGGATGAAGGCATGGCAAGAGTGTGGTGAACGGATAAAAGTGGTTATAGACAGTGAGGAAAAAGGAGAAGAGCCGGGTGTAGTGGGAAGATGTTTGTTGAGGAAGAATGGTGCCAGACGTGGACCAGCAGGAATGACATTTTTGGTTTCAGGGTGGGTGAGAAAGGAGTTGGGTGCAGTTGAATCAGTGACGGTAACGTGTAATGGACTTGTGATATGTTTGTGTTTCTTCTGAACAGAAGGAGCAGGCGCTCCTGTCACGCAACCTGCTTCTTGCTTTGCTCTTAGGAACAGGGAACCATTGAAAGGAGTGATTTCTGTGGTAGCGTTAAGTGTGGATGTGGTACAATCGAAGTCGTAAATTCCTGGTCTTTGTGACATCTGCCGTATGGTGCGACGCAGACCCAGTGGGGAGCATGGTGAAACAGAGGAGTCACTGTCAGTCCTTTTGAGTCAGAGTCTTTACCCAACAAAGCCATGTTAGGATATATCAGTTATCCTGTTAGAACTTCTGTGCCGAATCCCCTGCAGTGTTTCAGGTTCAACGTTTATGGTCATGTCTAGCAGCTTGTAGGAGGGAGTTTCCAAGATGTGGGAAGTGTGCAGGAGGGCATGGGGGATAGGATTGTGTAGTTTCAGTGGATAAAGTTGTGTATGTTAACCTCTTTCAACTAGGGGGCACTATTTTTATGTTTGGAAAAATAACGTTACCAAGGTAAACTGACTATTTCTCAGGCCCAGATATGCATATAATTGACAGATTAGGATAGAAAACACTCTAAAGTTTCCAAAACTGTCAAAAAAGTCTGTGAGTATAACAGAACTGATTTTGCAGCCGAAAACCTGAGGAAATCCAACCCAGAAGTGCCTTTTATTTGGAAAAATCCCTGTTCCATTGCTTGCCCATCCTCCATTTAAAGGGGTATCAACCAGATTCCTTTTCCAATGGCTTCCTCAGGCTGTGACCAGGCTTTAGACAAAGTTTCAAGCTTTTATTTTGAAAAATGAGCAAGATTTATCAAAACGTGTCAGGTGTCCTTTGATTAGTTCATGCGCCCGAGAGTTGTAGCTCGACATTTTCTTTCTCTGTAGTATTGAATAGTTTACTGTCCGGTGGAAATACACTGCTCAAAAAAATAAAGGGAACACTAAAATTACACATCCTAGATCTGAATGAATGAAATATTCTTATTAAATACTTTTTTCTTTACATAGTTGAATGTGCTGACAACAAAATCACACAAAAATGATCAATGTAAATCAAATTTATCAACCCATGGAGGTCTGGATTTGGAGTTACACTCAAAATTAAAGTGGAAAACCGCACTACAGGCTGATCCAACTTTGATGTAATGTCCTTAAAACAAGTCAAAATGAGGCTCAGTAGTGTGTGTGTGTGGCCTCCACGTGCCTGTATGACCTCCCTACAACACCTGGGCATGCTCCTGATGAGGTGGCGGATGGTCTCCTGAGGGATCTCCTCCCAGACCTGGACTAAAGCATCCGCCAACTCCTGGACAGTCTGTGGTGCAACGTGGCGTTGGTGGATGGAGCGAGACATGATGTCCCAGATGTGCTCAATTGGATTCAGGTCTGGGGAACAGGCGGGCCAGTCCATAGCATCAATGCCTTCCTCTTGCAGGAACTGCTGACACACTCCAGCCACATGAGGTCTAGCATTGTCTTGCATTAGGAGGAACCCAGGGCCAACCGCACCAGCATATGGTCTCACAAGGGGTCTGAGGACCTCATCTCGGTACCTAATGGCAGTCAGGCTACCTCTGGCGAGCACATGGAGGGCTGTGCGGCCCCCCAAAGAAATGCCACCCCACACCATGACTGACCCACCGCCAAACCGGTCATGCTGGAGGATGTTGCAGGCATTAGAACGTTCTCCACGGCGTCTCCAGACTGTCACGTCTGTCACATGTGCTCATGTGCTCAGTGTGAACCTGCTTTCATCTGTGAAGAGCACAGGGCGCCAGTGGCGAATTTGCCAATCTTGGTGTTCTCTGGCAAATGCCAAACGTCCTGGACAGTGTTGGGCTGTAAGCACAACCCCCACCTGTGGACGTCGGGCCCTCATTCCACCCTCATGGAGTCTGTTTCTGACCGTTTGAGCAGACACATGCACATTTGTGGCCTGCTGGAGGTCATTTTGCAGGGCTCTGGCAGTGCTCCACCTGCTCCTCCTTGCACAAAGGCGGAGGTAGCGGTCCTGCTGCTGGGTTGTTGCCCTCCTACGGCCTCCTCCACGTCTCCTGTTGTACTGGCCTGTCTCCTGGTAGCGCCTCCATGCTCTGGACACTACGCTGACAGACACAGCAAACCTTCTTGCCACAGCTCGCATTGATGTGCCATCCTGGATGAGCTGCACTACCTGAACCACTTGTGTGGGTTGTAGACTCCGTCTCATGCTACCACTAGAGTGAAAGCACCGCCAGCATTCAAAAGTGACCAAAACATCAGCCAGGAAGCATAGGAACTGAGAAGTGGTCTGTGGTCACCACCTGCATAACCACTCCTTTATTGGGGGTGTCTTGCTAATTGCCTATAATTTCCACCTGTTGTCTATTCCATTTGCACAACAGCATGTGAAATGTATTGTCAATCAGTGTTGCTTCCTAAGTGGACAGTTTGATTTCACAGAAGTGTGATTGACTTGGAGTTACATTGTGTTGTTTAAGTGTTCCCTTTATTTTTTTGAGCAGTGTATATATCTATGTTGGCCTGGTATGGTTCCCAATCAGAGGCAGCTGTTTATCGTTGTCTCTGATTGGGGATCATATTTAGGCAGCCATTTCCCCATTGTGCTTTGTGGGATCTTGTCTATGTATAGTTGCCTGTGAGCACTTCATTAGCTTCACGTTTCGTTTTGCGTTTTATTGTTTTCTTTGAGTTTCACTTCAAAATAAAGAGGATGGAACCATACCACGCTGCATCTTGGTCCACTCATTATAACGAACGTCACCTGCTGAACCTCATTGCAATGACAGATTCTGTCCTGGCAGAAGGGAATAGTGACTGCTACAAATGGTTGTCCAATTCAGCCTTTGCCAAATGCCAAGCAATGTGAAATAAAACTTGGTGGTCAACCTTGGCTGCTGAAGTTGTAGAGCAGTGGTCACCAGCTGGTTGATCTCATTCCTAGTCGATAGCCAAACATTTCTGTAAAAAAAATGAATGACAAAGCCTTGTGTTCCTATTTTTATTTATTTTTCTAGTGCTGTTGGTGGTAGTTGCACCTGATTCCGCTGGGGTGCGTGCCGGGTAGGCAAAGTCTTCCATATTGAAACATTTCATGTGTCTGAAGGTAAAATAAACTCTGCCTTCCTGGTTGGCACAGAGAGAAAATCAAGTGCACTATATGCCTACCATTGGCTAATCAGATGGCTCAGATGTTCATGTCTGCAGTAAGGTAGCAGGCATAAAAGAAAGGAAAAGCAAAATTGATACTGTGAGATTTTAAACATTTTAAAACCATGACTGTCAACGAATACAGCAAAGTGCAGTTGTTTTTATGAGTGAGTTCATGTTTAAGTTCTTACTCAGCAATATCAACAACAAAAAAATTCAACACTCATATAAGCCATAAAATGTGGGGTCTTCCTACGTCCACACGCGCTATAACCAGCACTGCAGCTGCAATGAATAAGTAGGAAAGTAGGCTTGCGTTGTTATTATTAGCGGCTTGGGTCTTTTTTAACCTCTCTAGGGTATGTGGGACGGTAGCGTCTCACCTCGTCAACAGCCAGTGAAACTGCAGGGCGCCAAATTCAAAACAACAGAAATCCCACAATTAAAATTCCTCAAACATATATATGTATTTTACACCATTTTAAAGATACACTTGTTGTAAATCCAGCCACAGTGTTTGATTTCAAAAAGGCTTTACGACGAAAGCAAACCAAACGATTATGTTAGGTCAGAGCCTAACATAACAGAAAAACACTGCTATTTTTCCAGCCAAAGAGAGGAGTCACAAAAAGCAGAAATAGAGATGAAATTAATCACTAACCTTTGATGATCTTCATCAGATGACACTCATAGGACTTCATGTTACACAATACATGTATGTTTTGTTCGGTAAAGTTCATATTTATATCCAAAAATTTCAGTTTACATTGGCGCGTTATGTTCAGTAGTTCCAAAACATCCGGTAATTTTGCAGAGAGCCACATCAATTTACATAAATACTCATAATAAACATTGCTAAAAGATACAACTGTTATGCATGGTATTTTAGATCCACTTCTCCTTAATGCAACCGGTGTGTCAGATTTAAAAAAAACTTTACGGAAAAAGCAGACCATGCAATAATCTGAGTACGGCGCTCAGACGACAAATCAACCCAAAGAGATATCCGCCATGTTGTGCAGTCAACAGAAGTCAGAAATAACATTATAAACATTCACTTACCTTTGATGATCTTAATCAGAATGCACTCCCAGGAATCCCAGTTCCACAATAAATGTTTGCTTTGTTCGATAATGTCCATTTTTGTCCAAATTCCTCCTTGTTGTTCGCACGTTCAGTATACAATCTAAACTCACGACGCGCGTGCAAGTCCAGCGGAAAGTACAGACGAAAAGTCCAAAAAGTTCAGTTACAGTCCGTAGAAACATGTCAAACGATGTATAGAATAAATCTTTAGGATGTTTTTAACATACATCTTCAATAATGTTCCAACCGGAGAATTCCTTTGTCTTCAGAAATGCGATGGAACGCAGCTAACTCTCACATGAATGCGTATGGTCAGCTCGTGGCACTCTGGGAGAGAACTTACTCAATCTCCTCTTATTCGCCCCCACTTCACAGTAGAAGCATCAAACAAGGTTCTATAGACTGTTGACATCTAGTGGAAGCCTTAGGAAGTGCAACATGACCCCATTTCCACTGTATCTTGCATAAGCAAAGAGTTGAAAACCTACAAACCTCAGATTTCCCACTTCCTGGTTGGATTTTTTCTCAGGTTTTCCCTGCCATATGAGTTCTGTTATACTCACAGACATGTTCAAACAGTTTTCTATCCAAATCTACTAATAATATGCATATCCTAGGATCTGGGCCTGAGTAGCAGGCAGTTTACTCTGGGCACGCTTTTCATCCAGGTGTGAAAATACTGCCCCCTACCCCAAAGAAGTTAATATCAAGAAATGTTTCACTATATGTTCATAGGAGTAATAATATTAATTTGTGGATGAGTTTCTCTATCAGCTGGAAGATGGTGTCCCTTTTTGGTCAGTGTCAGCGGAGGAAAAGGAGAGCAGAGGGAAAGGCGGATCCTCACTCTGCTGCTCTTTCCCTCCTCTGAGACTGACCATCAGATGCATGCACCATAAGCCCAGTAAAACAAAAATATAAAGCAAATCATTTAAATGCACGCTCACTCAGTTGTGCCTCACAAGTAATGCAACAATTGATCTATTACCAGTGTGATCATATAGCCTACCTAAAAATCTGAAATATAATTATAAAAAATGGTCCGAACAACAATGCACTGGCAGGGCAATTCAAGCAAAGCCAATATGTAGTGATAATGTATTGGGCATGTAGCCTACTGCACAAACCTTATTGGCACGGTATGGTTTTGAATATGTTAGTGTTGCATAGACTTTGTTTAAATCATGTTAAACAAAAATCTGAGTGGTAGATGTTGGCTTTCATTTTGACTCCGGAAAGTGATCTTGACTCAAAAGGTTTTTGACCACTGTTGTAGAGGATGAGTGTGCCCCTCCTCAAGAAACCAACACTCGACTCATCTAACGTCAAAAACTATAGACCTGTATCCCTTCTTTCTTTTCTTTCCAAAACACTTGAGCGTGCTGTCTCTGATCAACTTTCTCATTATCTCTCTCAGAACGATCTTCTTGACCCTAACCAGTCAGGATTCAAGATGGGTCACTCAACCAAAATTGCTCTTCTTTGTGTCACGGAGGCTCTCCGCACTGCCAAAGCTGACTCTCTCCTCTGTTCTCACCCTACTAGATCTATCCGCTGCCTTTGACACTGTAAACCATCAGCTCCTCCTGTCCACTCTCTCAAGGCTGGGCATCTCAGGCTATGCACACTCTTGTATTGCATCCTACCTGGCAGGCCGCTCCTAGCAGGTGACGTGGAGAGGATCTGTGTCTGCACCACGTACTCTCACTACTGGTGTCCCCCACGGCTTGGTTCTAGGCCCTCTCCTCTTCTTGGTATACCCCAAGTCACTCAGCTCCGTCATATCCTCATATGGTCTCTCCTATCATTGCTATGTGGATGACACTCAACTACTTTTCTCCTTCCCCCTTCTGACACCCAGGTGGCGACACGCATCTCTGCGTGCCTGGCAGATATCTCAACTTGGATGTTGGCCAACCACCTCAACCTCAACCTCAACCTAAACCTCGACAAGACGGAACTGCTCTTCCTCCTGGGGAAGGCCTGCCTGCTCAAAGACCTCGCCTTCACGGTTGACAACTCTACAGTGTTGCCCTCCCATAGTGCACAGAACCTTGGTGTGACACTGGACAACACCCTGTCGTGCTCTGCAAACATCAAAGCAGTGACCCGCTCCTGCAGGTTCCTGCTCTACAACATCCGTAGAGATCGATCCTACCTCACACAGGAAGCGGCCCGTGATATGTGGTTGTCCCACCTAGCTATGAATGCACTAACTGTAAGTCGCTCTGGATAAGAGCGTCTGCTAAATGACTAAAACGTAAAATGTAAATCTGTAGAGCATATCCAAATAAAGTGTGACCTACTTATCTGCTGTACATCTACCAGGGTTGAGATTCAAACATATTTTAATGACTGGTGTGGCTTTGCGACAACTGATTTTATCCCAAAGAAAATGTTCCAAAATGTTTTTGTCTAACTATTTGTGATATAGGTTGTGTTTTTACCTTATGCCTAATTTGTTAGTGGCACATTGTCGAGTGAAAGAAAATTGAGCTGGAGTCTTAACCTCTACTTCCTCAGAAACCCGGGTCCGGGAGCACCCCCACCAGTAAAAAAGCTGACTAGCATAGGCTAGCATAGCGTCACAAGTAAATAGTAGCATCTAAATATCATTAAATCACAAGTCCAAGACACCAGATGAAAGATACACATCTTGGTAATCAAGCCATCATTTCTGATTTTTAAAATGTTTTACAGGGAAGACACAATATGTAAATCTATTAGCTAACCACGTTAGCAAAAGACACCATTTTTTTTACTCCACCAGTTTTTTACTCCATCAGTAGCTATCACAAATTCGACCAAATAAAGATATAAATAGCCACTAACCAAGAAACAAATTCATCAGATGACAGTCTGATAACATATTTATTGTATAGCATATGTTTTGTTAGAAAAATGTGCATATTTCAGGTATAAATCATAGTTTACCATTGCAGCCACCATCACAACTCGACTAGAATAACTACAGAGAGCAACGTGTATTACCTAATTACTCATCATAAAACATTTCTTAAAAATACACAGCGTACAGCAATTGAAAGACACAGATCTTGTGAATCCAGACAATATTTCAGATTTTCTAAGTGTTTTACAGCGAAAACACAATATAGCGTTATATTAGCTTAGCACAGTAGCAAACCACACAACAGCATTGATTCCAGCCAAACATAGCGATAACGTATTCACCACCAACATATATTAATTTTCACTAACCTTCTCAGAATTCTTCAGATGACAGTCCTGTAACATCATATTACACAATGCATATAGAGTTTGTTCGAAAATGTGCATATTTAGCGGCACAAATCGTGCTTATACAATGAAAATAGTGTCCAAATACTCAAGCAATCTGTCCGGCGCCATCTTGGAAAGACACCTATTCTTATCGAAAACTATTCATAAACTTGACTAAAAAAATACAGGTTGGACAGCAATTGAAAGACAAATTAGTTCTTAATGCAATCGCTGAATTACATTTTTAAAATTAACGTTACTGTGCAATACAGGGTGCAATACAGGGTGCGATAACGCAAGGCTACACGGCAAATAATGGCGTCTTATGCATTTTACTTTTTCAACAGAACAACGAATTATCAGCATAAATAGTTCTTACTATTAGCTGAACTCCCATCAGAATCTTGGGAAAGGTGTCCTTTGGCCAAAAGAATCGTTGCTGGGTTGGAGAATGTTTTCTTCCACGTTGCAATTAGCAGTACACAATGGCATGCGAGAGAGAGATACCCAACTCAATACAACGGCAGAAAATGAAATGCCCGAAAATCGCAATATACTGACATAAACTGATATAAATCGGTTTAAAATAACAAGATTATGATGTCTTTAAAGCCTATATCAAATAAAAACAGAGCCGGATATAACTAGAAGCTAAAACGGGAGCTTCTAAAACGACATCCCAATGTCCTTAGTGCGTCAGCGCGAAGAAGCAAAAGAAGGGACACCTCGATTCCAATCAATTTATAGACTTTCTGAACTGCGTAGAGACTCCATTTCAAGGCCCTCTATTCGCTGACACCCAGGGGAAGGCGTATGCAGTGCATCTCAACCAATAGAAGACAGGCAAAGTTATACACAGGTCTGAGAACAGGTTTGGAAAAATCTGCATTCTCAACTCCACATAGGGAAATTGCTCTAAGTCCAGTTCTGTTTCACTTACAGACATAATTCAAACGGTTTTAGAAACTAGAGAGTGTTTTCTATCCAATAGTAATAATAATATGCATATTGTACGAGCAAGAATTGAGTACGAGGCAGTTTAATTTGGGAACACCAAGAAAAAAATAGTGCTAACAGCTCCCCCTATTGACATTAATCTGCAAATATCAAGAAAATATCAACTTTGACCTTGAACAGTTACAAATACTTCTGTATTGGGAAACTAATATTTCCATAGACCTAATAGGAAAACACTGGCATGGCTGTGATTCTCAGTCTACAGCTCTATTGACACTGGGAAGGAAATGCAACAGATGTAGCACAACAATGGATACAAGCAAGCACATTAAAGGATTAGGGCTGGATCTGTAAGGTTGAATGGTAGAAACTCTACAGTGTTTAGAAAATAATGGCTTTTTTATTCACAGCCAAAAGCAGAAGTCCCAGTTCAATATTGTGGCTCGTAGGCCTACTGACGTCCTACTACACCATATGCAATCAGATTAGCTGCGAGTTCTATCTAGAGAAGGCCTGGACAACTCCTCGGGGGCATGATTTGGTGTCACACTTTTGCCCCAGTCCCTGCTAACACACCTGACTCCAATAATCAACTAATGATGATCTTCAGTTTAGAATGCAATTAGTTTAAATCAGCTGTGTTTGCTAGGGATGGAGGAAAAGTGTGACACAAATCAGGCCCCCGGGGACTGGAATTGCTCAGGCTTGATCTAGAGGGCTTGTCTCTCTGATCTCAATGCCAAAACATGCACAACACTATTCCTATGTAGTCCCTATTGGCCTGTCCCATAATGGACTGTTGATTTACAACACAGTTATATATATATATATATTAAACTCTGCCCTGCCTTGCATGGTCCCTACAGTGGCTTGTGAATGTATTCGCCCCCTTTGGCATTTTTACAATTTTGTTGCCTTACAACCCGGAATTAAAATAGATTTTTTTGGGGGGGTTGTATCATTTGACTTACACAACATGCCTACCACTTTGAAGATGCAAAATATTTTTTCTTGTGAAACAAACTAGAAATATGACAAAAACATGCATAACTATTCATCCCCCCCAAAGTCAATACTTTGTAGAGACATCTTTTGCAGCAATTACAGCTGCAAGTCTCTTGGGGTATGTCTCTATAAGCTTGGCACATCTAGCCACTGGGATTTTTGCCCATTCTTCAAGGCAAAACTGATCCAGCTCCTTCAAGTTGGATGGATTCTGCTGGTGTACAGCAATCTTTAAGTCATACCACAGATTCTCAATTGGATTGAGGTCTGGGCTTTGACTAGGCCATTCCGTGACATTTAAATGTTTCCCCTTAAACCACTCGAGTGTTGCTTTAGCAGTGTGCTTAGGGTCATTGTCCTGCTGGAAGGTGAACTTCTGTCCTAGTCGCAAATCTCTGGAAGACAAACAGGTTTCCCTCAATAATTTCCCTGTATTTAGCGCCATCCATCATTCCTTCAATTCTGACCAGTTTCTCCATCCCCACAGCATGATGCTGCCACCACCATGCTTCACTGTGGGGATGGCGTTCTCGGGTGGTGAGAGGTGTTGGGTTTGCGCCAGACATAGCGTTTTCCTTGATTGCCAAAAAGCTACATTTTTGTCCCATCTGACCAGAGTACCTTCTTCCATATGTTTGGGGAGTCTCCCACATGCCTTTTGGCGAACACCAAATGTGTTTGCCTATTTTTTTCTTTAACTTCTCTGCGCTACGGATCCCTTTAGCGGGATCATTTTCCTAAACAACCGCTGAATTGCAGGGCGCAAAATATTACTAACAATATTTATAATCATGCAATCACATGTGAAATATACCAAAACACAGCTTAGCTTGTTGTTAATCCACCTATCGTGTCAGATTTTGAAATATGCTTTGCAGCGAAAGCAATCCAAGCTTTTGTGAGTGTATCAATCAATGCTACAACAGCTAGCCCCAAATTAGCATGGTCACGAAAGTCAGAAAAGCAATAAAATTAATTGCTTACCTTTGATAATCTTCGGATGTTTGCACTCACGAGACTCCCAGTTACACAATAAATGTTCTTTTATAACAAAACAACGCCATTTGGGTTGCGCGTTATGTTCAGAAAACCAAAGCCTCGTTCCGTTCGACTAAAATTCCCAAAACTATCCATAATGTTCATAGAAACATGTAAAATGTTTCTTTATAATCAATCCTCAGGTTGTTTTTAACAAACATAATCGATAATATTTCAACCGGACCGTAACCTATTCAATAAAAGAGAGAAAGAAAATGGAGATCTACCCCTCTCGCGCGCAGGAACTATGCAGAGGACACCTGACTAGTTTTGAAAAATCTCGCTCATTTTTCAAAATAAAAGCCTGAAACTATGTCTAAAGCCTGGTCACAGCCTGAGGAAGCCATTGGAAAAGGAATCTGGTTGATACCCCTTTAAATGGAAGAAAGACGGGCCAGGAAACAGATATAAAAATAAAAAAAAATCACTTTCGGGTTAGATTTCCTCAGGTTTTCGCCTGCAGAATCAGTTTTGTTATACTCACAGACAATATTTTGACAGTTTTGGAAACTTTGGAGTGTGTTCTATCCTAATCTGTAAATTATATGCATATTCTACGATCTGGACCTGAGAAATAGTCAGTTTACCTTGGGAACGTTATTTTAAAAAAATCTGACCCCTAGCGTCAAGAGGTTAAGCAATGGCTTTTTTCTGGTCACTTATGTAAAGCCCAGCTCTGTGGAGTGTACGGCTTAAAGTGGTCCTATGAACAGATACTCCAATCTCTGCTGTGGAGCTTTGCAGCTCCTTTAGGGTTTATCTTTGGTCTCTTTGTTGCCCTCATGCCCTCCTTGCCTGGTCCGTGAGTTTTGGTGGGCGGCCCTCTATTGGCAGGTTTGTTGTGGTGCCATATTCTTTCCATTTTTAAAATAATGGAGCTTTGTGGGATGTTCAAAGTAAATTTTTCATAACCCAACCCTGATCTGTACTTCTCCACAACTTTGTCCCTGACCTGTTTGGAGAGCTCCTTGGTCTCCATGGTGCCGCTTGCTTGGTGGTGCCTGTTACGTTCCCCCGGATCTGTGTTGTTTTCGGTTTGTGTGTGTTTGGATGTGTATATGTTTCAGGATGGCTTCCAAGCAGCTGATTGGTTGGCCCCATTACAGATTGGAGCTCTGACCCCGCCCTCTCGCCAGGAGATACAGCTGTCTGCAATTACCGACTCCTTCTGCAGCTTGAAAAGTGTTATTTTTTTAGGGGAGAGCTTCTTTGATGTCCTGTGTTGGTTGTTGCCCAGTATATGTTATTGTAAAGTATGTTGTAGCCGATCCTGCAGAGGTATGTGTATGTGTTTTGCAAGGCACTGTACATCTCTGTTTCAGGACCTGTTTCAGGACCAAAACCATCTCGTTTTGTGCTGACGATACGTTTGAGGGTTGATCAATCCCCCTGCCATAGCTTGTCTCCATCTCTGCTCTCCCCATAATCCCACTCACCACCACATCACATTCAGATTTTACTGCTATGTAAACATCACTCAGGGTCATTACAGAGTAAAACCCTTTAACTAATTGTTTTCTATAGCATTTCACGTTTCTCCTATCCCTCTCAACAAATCACATTTGTATCACTATCTATCTCCATCTGTCTCTATTTAAAATCCAGATCCTCTTACAAAGAGTTTTTGTTTGCAAGGTCTGGGATTCTAGAGATGATATTTTGATGTATGAAGTCTTTAAAATGTATTTGTATACACAGTATATGAGAAGGTATTGCATTTGGGTTTAGTGATATGTCTTGGACAAATGAGCTGACCCCCCTTGATCGTTTGGGATGTATGGAGTTATCATGAGAACCATATAAAACTTACTTCTAAGGCCTTAAGGAGGCACCATCCCAGACAATAAAATTGAAATAAGGACCCTGGAAAAAGACAAAGAAAATGATCAAATCAACCTACTGCCATGTAAAAGCCCTATACTTTCAAACTGTAAAGAGACACTTTAGTGAAACTGGCACTTCCAAATCATATCACTGTCATATCTGTAGCATCACCATCTCCACATCATCTCAACAATTTTAGATGTTATTTCTCATGTAATACAATTTACATTTTGTACCAAATGAGCCAGCAAGAGAGTGACAGTTGTACTTTGGAAATACACACAATGAAACATTATCAGAAACATTAATAAGGTTTGTTCTTATGTAACAATTGTTGGATGAAATAGAAAATAGAACAATGTCTATGGTGGCAGGCTGAATTTTTTTTTTTAACAACATGAATAAAACTAGATGAAAAAAAACACAGTAATAAACACCTGCATGGGTCAACGATGGCATTTGAGGTCAATAACTACCGACCTCATTGCCATTGTATCCTGACAAGTACAGCTAGTAGCATATGGCCCTTCACTGGATAAAACTACTGGCGCTAGCCTTCAGAATCACATTGTACTGTACACGGAGTGTACAAAACATTGAGAACACCTTCCTAATATGTGACTTGCTCTATCATAATCAGTCACCACATCATCAACAAACTATCATGGTCCAAACACACCAAGACAGTCTTGAAAAGGGCACGACCAAGCCTTTTCCCCCTCAGGAGACTGAAAAGATTTGGCATGGGTCCTCAGATCCTCAAAAAGTTCTACAGCTGCACCATTGAGAGCATCCTGACTGGTTGCATCACTGCCTGGTATGACAACTGCTCGGCCTCCGACCACAAGGCACTAGAGAGGATAGTGCGTACGGCCCAGTACATCACTGTGGCCAAGCTTCCTGCCGTCCAGGACCTTTATACCAGGTGGTGTTAGAGAAAGGCCCTAAAAATAGTCAAGACTCCAGCCACCCTAGTCATAGACGGTTCTCTCTGCTACCGCACGGCAAGCAGTACCGAATCGCCAAGCCTATGTCCAAAAGGCTTCTCAACAGCTTCTACCCCTAAGCCATAAGACTCCTGAACAGCTTCTAACCCCCCCCCCCCCCTTTTACACTGCTGCTAATCTCTGGTTATTATCTATGCATAGTCACTTTAACTCTACCTACATGTACATATTACCTCGACTAACCTGTTACCTCGACTAACCTGTGCCCTCGTACATTGACTCTGTACCGGTACCTCCTGTATTTAGCCTCGCTACTATTATTTTACTGCTGTTCTTTAACTTCTTGAGGGCAGGGGGCAGCATTTTCACTTTCGGGAAAAATAGCATGCCAAAATTCAACTGCTTGCTACTCATCCCCTGAATATAAGATATGCATATTATTAGTAGATTTGGATAGAAAACACTCTGAAGTTTCTAAAACTGTTTGAATCATGTCTGTGAGAATAACAGAACTTATGTAGCAGGACAAACCATTCAGAATTTGTATTTTTTTGATGTCACTGTCTTTTCAATTAGGTTTTTTAGAGACACCAGATGTCTAATGGACTTGCTTGCAGTTCCTACCGCTTCCACTGGATGTCACCAGTCCTTGGAAATCGGTTGAGGTTATTCCTTTGTGTAGTGAAGAAGTAGGGCTATCGTAAATGAGGGTCACATGAAGTAAATATTTTGAGAGAGTCACGTTACGAAAAAAGTTGCGTCAGTTTGGTTTCTTTTTGTATTGAACACAGATCATCCCGTCTTCAAATTGATCGATTATTAACGTTTAAAAATACCTAACGTTGTATTACCAAAGTAGTTTGAAATGTTTTGGTAAAGTTTACATGTAACTTTTGATATATTTTGTAGTGACTTGGCGAAAGTTGGAAGCTGTGTTTTTCTGGATGAAACTGTCCAAATAAATTGACATTTTGGATATATATCGATGGAATTAATCGAACAAATGGACCATTTGTGATGTTTGTGGGACATATTGAAGTGCCAACAAAAGAATTTCGTCAAAGGTAAGGCATGATTTATATTTTATTTCTGCGTTTTGTGTCGTGCTTGCAGTGATGAAATATGCTTCTCTCTTTGTTTACTTTTGTGCTATCATCAGATAATAGCATCTTATGCTTTCGCCGAAAAGCTTTTTTGAAATCTGACATGTTGGCTGGATTCACAACGAGTGTAGCTTTAATTTGGTGTGTGATTTAATGAAAGTTTGATTTTTATATCATGTTATTTGAATATGGCGCGCTGTATTTTCCCTGGCTATTGCCCCAGAGAAGTTAACTGTTTGTTATTTTTTACTTATCTATTTTTTACTAAACTCTTATTTTTCTTAAAACTGCATTGTTGGTTAAGGGCTTGCAAGTAAGCATTTCACAGTAACCTGTTGTTTTCAGCACATGTGACAAATAACATTTGATTTGATTTAGGACAGCACCCGTTTGCTGGCGAGACAACCACCACACCACTTTTTCCTTGGAGCCACACCATGTTCCTTGTAGAACTTTATCACTGCAGTCAGCTTTTTGTAGAAATTCTGAAATCAGAAAATGCATTATTTAAAACATTCATTTATTAATATGTGCTGAAAGGCACAATGCATTCTCAGCTCTTTTATTTCTATTCATGATAGAGCCTACTACTAATTCTTTCTTAAATACCTCATGAACTGTGTATTACTGTTGCAGCCCCCATAATAAAAGAAAACATATGTGTAGGAACTTGAATGATCCTCTTCAGATTTGCGTTTCACATGCTGGCTGTCAAGGGAATATTACATCCTCTGATGTTAACTTTATTTTTGTTTGCTCCTTTTCGAGCTGACAGTTTCCTTGGAGATGTTCATGGAACCAGCAATCTTGTCAATGAGCACTAGATGTTTTTCATGTAAAAATAAAGTATTTAGACTCCTTGACTTTTTCCACATTTTGCTAGGTTACAGCCTCATTCTAAAATGGATTAAATACCCCGTAATGACAAATCAAAAACAGGTTTTTTGAAATTTCTGCAAATGTATAAAAATAAAAACTGAAATATCACATTTACACAAGTATTCAGACCCTTTACTCAGAACTTTGTTGAAGCACCTTTGGCAGTGATTAAAGCCTTGAGTCTTCTTGGGTATGATGCTACAAGCTTGGGACACCAGTATTTGGGGAGTTTCTCCCATTCTTCTCTGCAGATCCTCTCAAGCTGGATGGGGAACAGCTATTTTCAGGTCTCTCCAGAGATGTTTGATCGGGTTCAAGTCCGGGCTATGGCTGGGCCACTCAATGGACATTCAGAGACTTGTCCCACAGCCACTCCTGTGTTGTCTTGGCTGTGTGCTTAGTGTCCTTGTCCTGTTGGAAGGTGAACCGTCGCCCCAGTCTGAGGTCGCTTTGGAGCAGGTTTTCATCAAGGATCTCTCTGTACTTTGCTCCATTCATCTTTCCCTCGATTCTGACTAGCCTCCCAGTCCCTGCCGCTGAAAAACATCCCCACAGAATGCTTCACAGCCCCCACCATGCTTCACCGTAGGGATGGTGACAGGTTTCCTCCAGACGTGACGCTTGGCTTTCAGACCAAAGATTTAGTCATAGACTGTTCTCTCTGCTACCGCAAGGCAAGCAGTACCAGAGCACCAAGTCTAGGTCCTAGAGGCTTCTAAACAGCTTCTACCCCCAAGCCATAAGACTACTGAACACCTAATCAACTGGCTACCCAGACTGTTTGCATTACCCCCCCCCTCTTTTACACCGCTGCTACTCTCTGTTGGTATCCTCTATGCATAGTCAATTTAATAACTCTACCCACATGAACATATTACCTCAACTAACCGGTGCCCCCGCACATTGACTCGTTAGCAGTACCCCCCTCTATATAGTCTTGCTATTGTTATTTTACTGCTGCTCTTTAATTACTTGTTAATTTTATTTCTTATTCTCATCTGTATTCTATTTTTCTTTAAACTGCATTGTTGGTTAGGGGCTAGTAAGTAAGCATTTCAGTATTCGGCGCATGTGACTAATACAATTTGATTCAATCTTGGTTTCGTCAGACCAGATAATATTGTTTCTTTTGGTCTGAGAGTCATTTAGGTGCCTTTTGGCAAACTCTAAGTGAGCCATCATGTGCCTTTTACTGTGAAGTGGCTTCTGTCTGGCCACTCTATCATAAAGGCCTGATTAGTGGAGTGTTGCAGAGATGTTGTCCTTCTGGAAGGTTCTCCCATCTCCACAGAGGAACTCTAGAGCTCTGTCAGAGTGACCATCGGGTTCTTGGTCACCTCCCTGACCAAGGCCCTTCTCCCCCAATTGCTCAGTTTGGCCAGGCGACCAGCTCTAGGAAGAGTCTTGGTGGTTCCAAACTTCTTCCATTTAAGAATAATGGAGGCCACTGTGTTCTTGAATAATGGAAGCCTCTGAATGCCCCGTCTTGATACACAAGGGAAACTGTTGAGCATGAAAAACCCAGCAGTTCTTGACAAAAAACAGTGCCCGTGGCACCTACTATGATACCTCTTTCAAAGGCACTTAAATCTTTTGTCTTGCCCATTCACCCTCTGAATGGCACACATGCACAATTCATGTCTCTATTATCTTATGGCTTAAAAATACTTCTTTAACCCGTCTCCTCCCCTTCATTTACTGATTGAAGTGGTGACATCGATAAGGGATCATAGCTTTCACCTGGATTCACCTGGTCAGTGTATGTCGTGGAAAGAACATGTTTTGTATACTCAGTGTATATTGGCAAAGCATTTGAATTCATATGTGTTTCCATGGAATTTGCATTGTTAATATTTAAATAAATCTATATGTTTTATTTATGTCAATATGTCAATTTCTTTCTAATCAAACTTCACCAAGAATGCCTCTTGCAGAATATCCTTCAGAGGAACTTTGGAAAGTGTTTTTGATTAAATCTGACACATCTCTCAAACATAATAAACTCCCCTTTTGATCAACAGAGGCAGTATTGATGTGTCGAAGATCTGGCTTCTAACAATTATCAAAGTCCCATCT
This sequence comes from Salvelinus namaycush, assembly GCF_016432855.1. NCBI lineage: Eukaryota > Metazoa > Chordata > Actinopteri > Salmoniformes > Salmonidae > Salvelinus > Salvelinus namaycush. The sequence goes on from NC_052321.1 coordinate 30,808,954, forward strand.
GCCTGTCAGTCATGGGGAGCGAGACGCTATACATACTATTACAGGCCTGCCTGCCACTGATTGGATGCATGTCACCTGCATGTCACACTCAGTCAGTACAGCTACTGCCAACATGGACAGTCATGATTAATCCAATTGACAGCTATGAAAATATAGAATAATTCAGAAATCTTCCCCATCATAATGTATGGTACATTTTGATACATTTACATTTGACATTTTATTCATTTAGCAGACACTCTTATCCACAGCAACTTACTGGAGCAATTAGCATTAAGTGCCTTGCTCAAGGGCACCAACACATCTTTCACTTATTCGGCTCGGGAATTCGAACAAGCGATCTTTCGGTTACTGGCCCAAATAGCATATTCACTTGTAAATGGGGAAATCAGCAGGTACTACAGTACATACATTTTTGGACAAATAAATGAATGATATGTACCCATTGATTATTGAAGAATATAACTTATATATGAGCTTAGTTTAACTGTCGTACCACTTTATAACCCGAAATATAAGCTTGTTCTACTCCAATGTTAGTAAACAAATAAAATGCAAACAAACACTATATAGCCTCAAGACATGGTTAAAACTACGTTTTATTTCATGGATGGTTGATCATTGCATCCATAGCTCTGACTATGAATTTTAAAGTGATTACATTTCTCCAGCCCCATCCCTCAGCTTTTAATGAACCAGGGGTGGGGAGTCGGCTTTGTTATTGTTTCTACTGCTGATTGTTGCTTTAATGCAATATTATTATAATATATACTGAGAGATATGGGTAATACAAAGCACAAAGTAGTTACCGAGTGTTAAATATGTAAAAATACATTACATTACATGTGTAGCTCATTCAGGGAAATGTATGAACTTGTGAGATATCTACTTGGTAAAATGCCTTGATACATGTCAGGGGCTGGCTGAACTAATATATATTGAATAAGCAAGGACAAATGTGTAATTTTTTGTAGACTGCAGCTCATTCACAGCTGTATCTTAATTGTTTACTTTGTGTGGTGACTCCTGACCTCAAAAGGCCTGTGGAGTTTTGCTTAGCCTAAGAGCTCATTGAACTCGACTTATAGTGCATCTGTTAAAAAGCTTACAACATAGTGAGAAACAGTAATGCACTCTTGACACGAGACGACAATGTTTGTGCAGAAATAGCCAACAGAGAAGTGGGATGCAAAAGCGATGCACTGCAAAGAAGTGAAGAAACCAAAGAATAAACCAAGACAGTGGAAGAGAAGAGAGCAAACATAGGAGATAATAATGAATCACAGTATTGATTTGTTTGCACTAGGGCAGGATGGGAAAACTAAACATCTAAAAATGTGGCTGGCCTTCAACTCTGCTTTAGCACAACACTTTCAGCCTGAGAGAGACCATAATTAGAATGAATGAGAGCAAAAATCATTTAGGACATCACACAGATAGCTATTTCAATTGAATCAATAAACACACTAGAGGAGAATTCCCCCGAACATAAATGAAAATGAAAGGTTGATATTAATAAACATGGTCAATAGTTTATAGCTTTATATGAACAGACCTTCAGAATTATACGAATATATCAATTATTCCTAACTCTCTTTCTAGGGAATGTCTGCATGCTGAAGAGATTAACTAGGATCCAAATGAAGCATACATCATTGTCATGGCTGCATTAGTTCTCTGCTGGAATGCCAGTCTATTACCATCAAGTATACTGAAAAATCATCAATGTAAATAACAAAGGCTGTTATGCTGTTGATCCGCTCTGTTTAATCTTTGAGATGTTATGAGTAATGTAAGGAGGGAGGATGAGTCGGAGAGTAAAAGGCTATGGGACATGATGACATGCTTCCTAACGTCTTCCTCTTGAAACCATCTTGCAAGAAAACATCCCTACAATGGATGAAAAAAATGATTTAAAATCTTACATTAACCTGTTTGGGCTGCAAGGGGCAGTATTGAGTAGCCAGATAAAATGTGTCCATTTCAAACGGCCTCGTACTCAATTCTTGCTCGTACAATATGCATATTATTATTACTATTGGATAGAAAACACTCTCTAGTTTCTAAAACCGTTTGAATTATTTCTCTGAGTGAAACAGAACTCATTCTGCAGCACATTTCCTAACCAGGAAGTGGAATGTCTGAAATCGATGCTCTGTTCTTCTTCCTGCCTATAAATGGGCACAAGACCTATTAGTTTACATGCACGTCATACACCTTCCTCTGGGTGTCAAGAGGCTGTGAGAGAAGAAATGAGGTGATTATCTTGGTCTGAGATGGAACACATCATCTTGGAATGACGTGTCCACCATTTTCGGTACTCTGAAGAGCGCGAGCTGGACAGTGGGGTTGCCTTTTGTTTAGCTGCCGTAATAGGTGACTACAATCTCCGGCTTTGATTTTATTTGATACATGTCACCATATCATCGTAAAGTATGTTTTTTCAATATAGTTTCATCAGATTATTGACATTTTTTCGGGAGTTTTGCCGTGTTCCGTTCTCTTCCGTTTGTTGACATGGAGAGTGTCGTGCCACCCGGCTAGCGCGCTTGCTAAATGAAGAGGGAAAGTTGCCGTTCTGAATCCAAACAACGACTGTTCTAGACAAAGGACACCTTGTCCAACATTCTGATGAAAGATCAGCAAAAGTAAGAAACATTTTATGATGTTATTTCATATATCTGTCGTAGTCGCCGGCGCCCAAGTGTTTCTGGCTATTGTGCTAAGCTAATATAACGCTACATTTTTTTTTCGCTGTAAAACACTTAATAAATCGGAAATATTGGCTGGAATCACAAGATGCCTGTCTTTCATTTGCTGTACACTATGTATTTTTCAGAAATGTTTTATGATGAGTAATTAGGTATTTGACGTTGGTGCCTGTAATTATTATGGCTGCTTTCGGTGCAATTTCTGACTGTAGCTGCAATGTAAACTATGATTTATACCTGAAATATGCACATTTTTCTAACAAAACATATGCTATACAATAAATATGTTATCAGACTGTCATCTGATGAAGTTGTTTCTTGGTTAGTGGCTATTTATATCTTTATTTGGTCGAATTTGTGATAGCTACTGATGGAGTAAAAAACTGATGGAGTAAAAAAAGTGGTGTCTTTTGCTAACGTGGTTAGCTAATAGATTTACATATTGTGTCTTCCCTGTAAAACATTTTAAAAATCGGACATGTTGGCTGGATTCACAAGATGTGTACCTTTCATATGCTGTATTGGACTTGTTAATGTGTGAAAGTTAAATATTTTAAAAAAATATCTTTTGAATTTCGCGCCCTGCACTTTGAGCTGGCTGTTGTCATAAGTGTACCGACGTCGGGCTGCAGCCATAAGAAGTTTTAAGGGTAACTTGATAAGTTTCTATAGATTTTGGGATTATGCTGAAGATGAACAGATATCACAGATACAAAGTCTTAGTGAGTCTAACAAGTCTGAGCGACTGATTCAACCACCACGGACTTGTCATGCTGTACTAATATGGGCACAGTACATATGGCTAATCAATAGATACAGTAGTTAAAGAGGCAATCTGCGATAGATACATTTTTATACTTTTAACTTCTTATGGCTGCAGGGGGCGTTACTGAGTAGCCAGCTAAATCGTGCCCATTTCAAACGGCCTCGTACTCAATTCTTGCTCGTACAATATGCATATTATTGTTATTATTGGATAGAAAACACTCTCTAGTTTCTATAGCCGTTTGAATTATGTCTCTGAGTGAAACAGAACTCATTCTACAGCACTTTTCCTCCCAGTGTGTCAGATTTCAGACATCTTGGCCTCTGGTTCCAGATCAGTTTTAAAAGTCTCTGTAAATCCTATGAGGATACAAACACTGCCCACGCCTTCCTCTAGATGTCAGTAAGTGGTGACAATTTGAATGGAGTCGATTGCGCAATCAGTGCCTCTATAAATGACCAAATACCGGAAGTAGCGTTCTTTTGGACCCTGCGCTCAACGCAAGAAGGACGTCGGACTTGGCTTTTTCCAAGCCTTTGTTTAGCCAGTAATATAGCGCCGGTCATGTTTTTACCCGTTATAGGTGTTAAAAACATCATAAGTTAGTTAATTTAAACCGTTTTATAGCAATTTATATCCGTTTAGTGCGATTTTGAGGAAGTTCTATGTGATGCTCTTTGAAGCTTTGGGCACGTTTCGGGGTCCCGGTCGAACGTTAGTGGGCATTTCGACGGACAGAGGACATCTTTCGACCAAAAGAAGATTAGACCCAAGAAAGGATACATTGCCCAAGAATCTGATGGAAGATCACCTCACAGTAAGAAATATTTAATATGATAATTCGTTGTTCTGTCGAAAAATTTTAAACGCATATTCCGCCATTTTGTTTGCTATAGCTTCGCTTGGCGAACCCTGTATTGCACAGTAAGGATAATTTTAGAAATGTAAATCAGCGATTGCATAAAGAACTAATTTGTCTTTCGATTCCTGTCAACCCTGTATTTTTTAGTCAAGTATATGATTAGCTATTGATTAAACTAGATCACTCTGAAAGATGGCGACCGACATTTTCAGGCATGTTTTGCTACTATTTTCATTGTATAACCACGGTTTTTTATGGCTAAATATGCACATTTTCGAACAAACTCTATATGTATGTTGTAATATGATGTTACAGGAGTGTCATCGGAAGAATTCTGAGAAGGTTAGTGAAAAAATTAATATATTTTGGCGATGATTACGTTATCGCTCTCTTTGGCTTGAATCGATGCTCTGGTAACGTTTGCACATGTGGTATGCTAATATAACGATTTATTGTGTTTTCGCTGTAAAACACTTAGAACATCTGAAATATTGTCTGAATTCACAAGATCTGTGTCTTTCCATTGCTGTGAGTTGTGTATTTTTAAGAAATGTTTTATGATTAGTAATTAGGTAATACACGTTGCTCTGTGTATTTATTCTAGTCGAGTTGTGATGGTGGGTGCAATTGTAAACTAGGATTTCTACCTGAAATATGCACATTTTTCTAACAAAACCTATCCTATACAATAAATATGTTATCAGACTGTCATCTGATGAGGTTTTTTCTTGGTTAGTGGCTATCAATATCTTTATTTGGCCGAATTGGTGATAGCTAGTGGTGGAGAGAAAAAATGGTGGACAAAGAAAAATGGTGTCTTTTGCTAACGTGGTTAGCTAATAGATTTACATATTTTGTCTTCCCTGTAAAACATTTTAAAAATCTGAAATGGTGGCTTTATTCACAAGATCTGTATCTTTCATTTGGTGTCTTGGACTTGTGATTTAATGATATTTAGATGCTACTATTTAATTGTGACGCTATGCTAGCGATGCTAATCAGTGTGGGGGGGGGTGGGGGGTGTTACATTAATATACACCCATTGATTTTTGATTCATGTAACTTATAATTGCCTCATGAGCCTATTTTAACTGTCGTACTGGATCAGAACCCAAAATATAAGCTTGTTTTACTCCATTGTCTGTTAATAATGTAAACGTAAATAAACAATGTATAGCTTCAAAACATGATTAAAACAATCATTTTGATTGCATGAATGGTCATGCTTTGCATCCATAGCTCTGTCTATGAATTTGAGAGTGGTTATATTTCTACAGCCCCATCTCTCAGCTTTTTACCAAAACCGGTGGTGGGGTTAGTACTTTGTTAATGTTTGAACTTAAGATTGCACCTTTAATGTTTGAACTTAAGATTACTTCCATCATTAAAGGTGCAGACAAGACATGAGCAGCAGAATGTCCCATCTTCAGTGTGCTGGGCTTCTCTGCTAGCGGGGTGTTGGTCTGGCTGATTCCAAATCGGTTGAGCGGGATCTTCTGCTGTCTCTGTAGGCCTTTTAATTACATACTAAACTCTGGGCTTTACAGTCTGGGCTGGAGAACACCAGTGGCCAAGCAGGCCAAGTCACTGGCCAGCCTCACGATCACACAGATTAAACCCACTTGCTCGCATCGAATGTTTTCATTGTCTATGGGCTCAGTGGTGTTTTCTTGATTCAATCTTGTTCTGAGGACAGCTCTGCCTCAAGGGCAGAACCAATGTTGCATTTTGTTAAAAAAAATAAATGAGGCCAGACAAGAGGCTTGCATGTTCTATATGTCTTCGTTGATATGAGGTGTAAAATGAGCCCTAGGCATTATCTTTGCTTAAAAACTGTATCCTGACTTTTAAAACGTATAGCACTGAATTGGGAAGCCTTTACATATGTGTAAACATTGTGAATGAGAGAGCCACTGTGGATAAAATGCATACAATGTGGCTTGTAATAGGCATTTCAGTTCAGAATAAAACTGAAGTAAACCTTCTTGCCATGGAACATGGAAGGACAAACAGACACACAAGCCTGCAGGGAATAATGGACATGACGAGCTGATCATCAGCACACAATTATAAGTAATGCAAAAAAAACTTCCTTAGGCAAAGATATGTACATGTAAACATGAATTGATGAATGTTTTTTGCATTCTGTTTTGTAGGGGAATTGAATCAGTCCATTCTATATGAGATCTGCTGAAAAAGCTACCTGCACCCCCAACATGCTGTAATTAATTCCTGGTATGTAAGAGTAGAGTAGAGTGACAAGTCTTCCTGAGCATTGTGCTGTCTGTGCTGTGAGGTAGCTGCATTGCCTTTCACATTTCATTAGCGGTTGATTGCTTTCTATCCCCATATTTCCCTTCTTCCAGTGGGATTATTAAACTGTAATGAGGACAGAGGATTTCTCAATGATAATCACTAATTCCACACCACATATTATGATTGGCAGCAATGCAGTTCTTCTCCTTTTTGGGGTTGGGGTTCTGTGAGAAAGAATAAATGGAGATTAAGAAAGCCTCTATTGGACCTAATATTCTCAATTTGGTTGGATCCCAATGTCTAGGTGCAATATAATTAATATATTAGGAAAAAATGCTGATGGTAAGTAACCGAACTGGCACAATATCGTTGTGCATAGTAATACCTAGTTAGTTACATATACACTGAGTGCACAAACATTAAGAACACCTGCTCTTTCCATGACATAGACTGACCATCATCCTCACCATCTATCTTCTGAGTTTGTGCTACTAGGTGACCTAAACTGGGACATGCTTAACACCCTGGCCATCCTACAATCTAAGCTTGATTCCCTCAATCTCACACAAATTATCAATGAACCTACAAGGTACAACTCCAAATCCGTAAACACGGGCACCCTCATAGATGTCATCCTAACTAACTCGCCCTCCAAATACACCTCTGCTGTTTTCAATCAAGATCTCAGTGATCATTGCTTCATTGCCTGCATCCGTAATGGGTCTGCGACAAAACGACCACCCCTCATCACTGTCAAACGCTCACGAACACACTTCTGCGATAGGCCTTTCTAATCGACCTGGCCGGGGTATCCTGGAATGACATTGACCTCATCCCGTCAGTAGACGATGCCTGGCTATTCTTTAAAAGTGCCTTCCTCACCATCTTAAATAAGCATGCCCTATTCAAAAAATTTAGAATTATGAATAGATACAGTCCTTGGTTCACTCCAGACCTGTCTGCCCTTGACCAGCACAAAAACATCCTGTGGCGTTCTGCATTAGCATCGAATAGCCCTCGTGATATGCAACTTTTCAGGGAAGTTAGTAACAAATATACACAGGCAGTTAGGAAAGCTAAGGCTAGCTTTTTCAAACAGAAATTTGCATGCTGTAGTACTAACTCAAAAAAGTTCTGGGACACTGTAAAGTCCATGGAGAATAAGAGCACCTCCTCCCAGCTGCCCACTGCTCTGAGGCTAGGAAACACTGTCACCACCGATAAATCCACTATAATTGAGAAATTCAATAAGCATTTCTCTACGGCTGGCCATGCTTTCCACCTGGCTACCCCTACCCCGGTCAACTGCCCGGCACCCTCCACAGCAACCCGCCACCATTTCTCCTTCACTCAAATCCAGATAGCTGATGTTCTTGTCAGGACCCGGTGAGAGAAACAGTCACTAATAGTCAGCAGAACCCAGAAGATGAGGCAGACTCAGCAGTACTAGAGATGGTGGTTTAATAAAAGGACAAGATCTTCAGGCAAAGAATATAAATCCACCACGTCCAAAATAAAGCCAAGAGGCACAAAATGGATATCCTCCAAAATACAAAGAAACTCCACAAAGTGGTAAAAACAGCAGGGAAAAACAAACCTCAAAAGACTACTCAAAAATACACAAGAACTAAACCAGAGAACCTCTGGAAAATCCAATAAGAGAAATATATGTTCACAACAAGGCTTGGGCTGGGGCTGGGTGCTAACATACAAACACTGAGCAAAGAACTGAGGAACACACAGGGTTTAAATACTAACAAGGGAACGACACACAGGTGCAAACAATAATTAGAGCAAGGAAAAAACAAAAGGTACAAAAAAGGTGCAATGGGGACATCTAGTGACCAAAACCTGAACAGTCCTAGCCAAAACCTGACAGTTCTGAATGAACTGCAAAATCTGGACCCCTACAAATCAGCCGGGCTAGACAATCTGGACCCTCTCTTTCTAAAATTATCTGCCGAAATTGTTGCAACCCTATTACTAGCCTGTTCAACCTCTCTTTCGTATCATCTGAGATTCCCAAAGATTGGAAAATTGCCGCGGTCATCCCCCTCTTCAAAGGGGGATGACACTCTAGACCCAAACTGCTACAGACCTATATCTATCCTACCCTGCCTTTCTAAGGTCTTTCGAAAGCCAAGTTAACAAAAAGATCACCGACAATTTCGAATTCCACCGTACCTTCTCCGCTATGCAATCTGGTTTCAGAGCTGGTCATGGGTGCACCTCAGCCACGCTCAAGGTCCTAAACGACATCATTACCGCCATCGATAAGAGACATTACTGTGCAGCCATATTCATCGACCTGGCCAAGGCTTTCGACTCTGTCAATCACCACATTCTTATTGGCAGACTCGACAGCCTTGGTTTCTCAAATGATTGCCTCGCCTGGTTTACCAACTACTTCTCTGATAGAGTTCAGTGTGTCAAATCGGAGGGCCTGTTGTCCGGACCTCTGGCAGTCTCTATGGGGGTGCCACAGAGTTCAATCCTTGGGCCGACTCTCTTCTCTGTATACATCAATGATGTTGCTCTTGCTGCTGGTGATTCTCTGATACACCTCTACGCAGACGACACCATTCTGTATACTTCTGGCCCCTCTTTGGACACTGTTAACTAACCTCCAGACGAGCTTCAATGCCATACAACTCTCCTTCCGTGGCGTCCAACTGCTCTTAAACGCAAGTAAAACTAAATGCATGCTATTCAACCGATCACTGCCCGCACCTGCTCGCCCGTCCAGCATCACTACTCTGGACGGCTCTGATTTAGATGACGTGGGCAACTACAAATACCTAGGTGTCTGGTTAGACTGTAAACTCTCCTTCCAGACCCACATTAAGCATCTCCAATCCAAAATTAAATCTAGAATCGGCTTCCTATATCGCAACAAAGCATCCTTCACTCATGCTGCCAAACATACCCTCGTAAAACGGACCATACTACCGATCCTCAACTTCGGAGATGTCATCTATAAAATAGCCTCCAACACTTTACTCAACAAATTGGATGCAGTCTATCACAGTGCCATCCGTTTTGTCACCAAAGCCCCATACACTACCCACCATTGCGACCTGTACGCTCTCATTGGTTGGCCCTTGCTTCATACTCGTCACCAAACCCACTGGCTACAGGTTATCTACAAGTCTCTGCTAGGTAAAGCCCCGCCTTATCTCAGCTCACTGGTCACCATAGCAGCACCCACCTGTAGCACGCGCTCCAGCAGGTATATCTCACTGGTCACCCCCAAAGCCAATTCCTCCTTTGGTCATCTTTCCTTACAGTTCTCTGCTGCCAATGACTGGAACGAACTGCAAAAATCTCTGAAGCTGGAGACTCATATCTCCCTCACTAGCTTTAAGCACCAGCTGTCAGAGCAGCTCACAGATCACTGCACCTGTACATAGCCCATCTGTAAACAGCCCATCTATCTACCTACCTCATCCCCATACTGTATTTATTTATCTTGCTCCTTTGCACCCCAGTATCTCTACTTGCACATTCATCTTCTGCACATCTACCATTCCAGTGTTTAATTGCTATATTGTAATTACTTCGCCACCATGGCCTATTTATTGCCTTAACTCCCATATCTTACCTCATTTGCACTCACTGTATATAGACTTTTTGTTTTCTTTGTTCTACTGTATTATTGACTGTATGTTTTGTTTATTCCATGTGTAACTCTGTGTTGTTGTATGTGTCGAATTGCTATGCTTTATCTTGGCCAGGTCGCAGTTGCAAATGAGAACTTGTTCTCAACTAGCCTACCTGGTTAAATATAGGTGAAATAAAATTCCAAATAAATAAAAACAGGCGAATCCAGATGAAAGCTATGATCTCTTATTGATATCACTTCTTTAATCCACTACAATCAGCGTAGATGAAGGGGAGGAGACAGGTAAACTTCTTATGGCTGCAGGGCGGTGCCGGTACACTTATGACAACAGCCCGTCCAAGTGCAGGGCGCGAAATTCAAAAGATATTTTTTAGAAATATTTAACTTTCACACATTAACAAGTCCAATACAGCAAATGAAAGATACACATCTTGTGAATCCAGCCAACATGTCTGATTTTTAAAATGTTTTACAGCGAAAACACCACGTATATTTATGTTAGCTCACCACCAAATACAAAAAAGCACAGACATTTTTCACAGCACAGGTAGCTTGCACAAAACCAACCTAACTAACCAAGAACCAACCAAACTAACCAAGAAACAACTTCATCAGATGACAGTCTTATAACAAGTTATCCAATAAATCTATGTTTTGTTCGAAAAATGTGCATATTTGAGGTATAAATCATAGTTTTACATTGCAGCTACAATCGGAATAGCACCGAAGCAGCTAGAACAATTACAGAGACCAAATTGAAATACCTAAATACTCATCATAAAACATTTATGAAAAATACATGGTGTACAGCAAATTAAAGACAAACATCTTGTGAATCCAGCCAATATTTCCGATTCTTTAAGTGTTTTACAGCGAAAACACAATATAGCATTATATTAGCTTACCACAATAGCCAAAAACACAACAGCATTGATTCAAGCCAACAGTAGCGATAACGAATAAACCAGCAAAAGATATTAATTTTTTCACTAACCTTCTCAAAATTCATCAGATGACAGTCCTATAACATCATATTACACAATACATATATTGTTTGTTCGAAAATGTGCATATTTAGCGGCACAAATCGTGGTTATACAATGTGAATACTAGGCAAAATGCAATAACAATGTCCGGAGAAATCTTGGAGAGGCACCTAATCTAATCAAATAACTATTCATAAACGTTACTAAAAAATACATGTTGGACAGCAAATTAAAGATTGCTTAGTTCTTAATGCAATCGCCGTGTTAGAATTCTAAAAATAACTTCGTTACGACATGCAGCTTACGTTATGGCGAGAGAGCGCCCAAAATCTGGGCGCAAACTAATAGTACACATGTTCGACAGATATGAAATAACATCATAAATGGGTCCTACTTTTGATGATCTTCCATCAGAATGTTGTACAAGGGGTCCTTTGTCGGGAACAATCGTTGTTTGGTTTTAGAATGGCATTTTTCCCTCTTGAATTAGCAAGCACACTAGCCAAGTGGCGCGAAGCTCTCCTTCCTGAACAAACGCAGAGAACGCAACACGCCTAACCTCCCAAAGAAAATTCAATAATATGATAAAACTATATTGAAAAAACATACTTTACGATGATATTGTCACATTTATCAAATAAAATCAAAGCCGGAGATAGTAGCCGGCTATAACGACAGCTTTTCAGAAGGCAATACCCGGTTCCTTCTCGGGCCTTCCAGAAAACAGGAAATTGGTGTCACGTCATGCCAAGAGCTCTTATTCGACCTCAGATCAAGATATACACTCCATTTCTTCTCTCACTGCCTGTTGACATCTAGTGGAAGGCGTATGAAGTGCATGTATACTAATACATATCAAGCAAATGAATAGGGATGCCCTGGAACAGAGCATCGATTTCAGATTTTCCACTTCCTGTCAGGAAGTTTGCTGCAAAATGAGTTCTGTTTTATTCACAGATATAATTCAAACGGTTTTAGAAACTGGAGAGTGTTTTCTATCCAATAGTAATAATAATATGCATATTGTACGAGCAAGAATTGAGTACGAGGCCGTTTGAAATGGGCACCTTTCATCCAAGCTACTCAATACTGCCCCTGCAGCCCAAAGAAGTTAACGTGATGACATGACAACAGCCAGTGAAAGTGCAGGGCGCCAAATTCAAACAACAGAAATCTCATAATTAAAATTCCTCAAACATACATGTATTTTAAAGGTAATCTTGTTGTTAATCCCACCAAAGTGTCCGATTTCAAATAGGCTTTACAGCGAAAGCACCACAAACAATTATGTTAGGTCACCGCAAAATCACAGAAAAACAGTCATTTTTCCAGCCAAAGACAGGAGTCACAAAAAGCAGAAAGAGATAAAATGAATCACTAACCTTTGATGATCTTCATCAGATGACACTCATAGGACTTCATGTTACACATATGTTTTGTTCGATCAAGTTCATATTTATATCCAAAAACCTCAGTTTACATTGGCGCCATGTTCAGAAATGCCTCCAAAATATCCGGAGAAATTGCAGAGAGCCACGTCAAATAACATAAATACTCATCATAAACTTTGATAAAAGATACACTTGTTCTTAATGCAACCGCTGTGTCAGATTTCAAAAAGCTTTACGGCAAAAGCACAATATTCAATAATCTGAGAACAGCGTTCAGCCACAAAAGGAAGCCATACAGTTACCCGCCAAATTGGCAGTCAACAAAACTCATAAAAAGCATTATAAATCTTCACTTACCTTTGCTGATCTTCATTGGAATGCACTCCCACTTCCACAAGAAATGTTTGTTTTGTTCGGTAATGTCCATCATTTATGTCCAAATAGCTATTTTTGTTAGCGTGTTTGGTAAACAAATCCAAAGTCAGGAAGCGCGTTCACTAAAAGCAGACGAAATATCAAAAAGTTCCGTAACAGTCAGTAGAAACATGTCAAACGATGTATTGAATCAATCTTTAGAATGTTTTTAACATAAATCTTCAGTAACGTTCCAACCGGAGAATTACATTGACTTCAGATGTGCGATGGAACAGAGCTCCCTCTCTTGTGAACGCGCATGGTCAGGTCATGATAGACCTGACTAATTCCTGTCTCCTTCGGCCCCACATCACAGTAGAGGCATCAGACAAGGTTCTACAGACTGTTGACATCTACTGGAAGACGTAGGAAGTGCAAACTCATCCATATCCCACTGTGTATTCAATAGGGGCTTGGTTGAAAATCGACCAACCTCAGAATTCCCACTTCCTGTTTGGATTTTTTCTCAGATTTTTGCCTGCCATATGAGTTCTGTTATACTTACAGACTTCATTCAAACAGTTTTAGAAACGTCAGAGTGTTTTCTATCCAATATTAATAATAATATGCATATATTAGCAACTGGGACTGAGGAGCAGGCAGTTTACTATGGGCACCTTCATCCAAGCTACTCAATACTGCCCCTGCAGCCATAAGAAGTTAGAGAAGGATTTCTAAGCTTCGAGACAATTCAGACATGGATTGTGTATGTGTGTCATTCAGAGGGTGAGACAAAGGATTTAAGTGTCTTTGAACGGTTATGGTACCAGTTGTACCAGTTTTTGTCAAGAACTGCAACACTATTGGGTTTTTCACGCTAATGGTTTCCCGTGTGTACCAAGAATGGTCCACCACCCAAATGACATCCAGCCAACTTGACAACTGTGGGAAGCATTGGAGTCAACATGGGCCAGCATCCCTGTGGAGCACTTTCGGCACCTTGTAGTGTCCATGCCTGACAAATTGAGGCTGTTCTGAGTAAAAAGGGGAAGAGGGGAGTGGGGGTGACACTCAATATTAAGAAGGTGTTCTTAATTAATGTTTTGTACACTCAGTGTACATCAACATATACATTTGAGTACTGTATGTCCTAGCTGGTAGAAATATGTGGTCTTTATTTATTTATAGTGCTCTGGACAAGTTGGACTGGTCTGGCCAAAGGTGGTGGTTAATGTTGGAAATTTAAATCGGGAGAATCAGATAGAGTGGAAGAGCTAAAGAATATTAATGATACTGCAAACGAAAAGACATGTTTAATTTTAGACCATTTTTATACACCTTTTTTTTATTTTACCATCTGAGCATACTATTAGAGAGAAAGCGAGGGGGGTGAAAAAGATTGACACCAACCTAAGTACTACTCACATTCTATGGATTTAAGAAGAACTTCATGTAAGAAAAAAACAGTCCAGTTCTGATTTTCAGTTGCCCTGGTTACCAGTTGAGTCTGGGCTCTCCGATAACCACCTCTGTGCTTGCTGGGAGCTTTTCATTCCAACACAGGCACTACATGAAACCCAGCCAGACTTTTAATGAACTGTCGATAGGGAGACCAAAGACTGTTGGAATACAGAGTCTCTACATTTACAAAAGCAACATCACAACAAGTCATGCTACTTTGTTAGATAAAAAAATCCAATCCCAACTGTAGTCGTTAATACTATGTATGGTGTGTTGTGCCAATACAAAAGTGAAATCAAGTGTTCGTTACTGTGATGTGGTGTGTATTATATCATTTGCATTCGTCACCACTTGAGGATCATTCGCTACATATTTTTGTGCCCTGTGTGAGGATGATTCTCCACATATTTTGGCGCCCCATGTGAGGATGATTCTATATAGTGTGTATATGTGAGTGTTTAACAACATGCACACATTTACATAATTGAGAATCCACTGGGCTGATGAAGCCAGTCAGTGATGGTTGTATCAGGTGGAGTGCTAGAGGTCAGAGCCCTGTGCAACACAATGATGATGGAGGCCAAACTACACTATGCTTCCAGAAAGAGAGACTCATCATTTGCATCTATTCACCTGTTGTCTTCATATGGGTTCAGCCTTGTTAGTTCTTCACTGAGGGCCATCTACTGAAACCAGACAAACCAGCCATAGACAGTGTTATGGTCTTGTTAATTACTTATGTCCACTTTAAGAACAGAGTGCCCATGGTTAGGTGCAGCGTATGCATGTTGTTATGCTTGTATTGTTGATTATTTCAGTACATGTGAAGCTCAAGTTCACATGCTTGTATTCAGAATCGTCCTTATTAGATAATACAGTATAAGTAATACGAATTAAGAAACTACAATGGCAACATGAATGATTACCTACAGTGTGCATCATGAATTCAGATGGAGCTCGTAGAAAGAGAGGAAGATTTTGACTCTGTAGCATAGCAGCTAGCAAGCAAGCATTGACACCACTTACTAAAGGAGTGCTGACGAGAATGAGGCGGCAGATCAAAATCAGAGCTGGAGTTAAAGAGAACAATGGCTAGCATCTGGGAAAAGTCACGGTTGTTAAAATGGACGGACCAAGGCGCAGCGTGATTTTAGTTCCACATCTTTATTAAAAGTGAAACTTCTCAACAAAACAATAAACAAACAATGACCGTGAAGTAACGCAGTCCTACACAAAACAATATCCCACAAATGCAGGTGGGAACAGGGACACCTTAACTATGATCCCCAATCAGAGACAAAGATAATCAGCTGCCTCTAATTGGGAACCATACTCAATCCCAAACATAGAAATAAATTGACTAGAACACCCCCTGACCTACAACACCATAGAGAACCAAGGGCTCTCTATGGTCAGGGCGTGACAACAATAAAAGAGTACCAGCATTGTTGAGTTTGATTAGCTCAAAAATGTACAGTTTGCTAAGAGATCTGACTGCTCCTCTGACGCCCTCCAATAAAACATTCACAGAGAATGTGGACGTATTCAATGATACGTGTATCATTATGCACCATCATATTCCTCCATCCTAGCTGGAGGGGTGCTCTCATCTTATCTACCAACATAGACAGGGCTCTAACTCCTCTAGCTCCACAATGAAATAGGGTGCAGGCCAGGCAGCAGGCTGTTAGCCAGCCTGCCAGCTTAGTGGAGTCTGCCACTGGCACAGTCAGCTCAGCTATCCCCATTGAGACCGTGTCTGTGCCTCGACCTAGGTTGGGCAAAACTAAACATGGCGGTGTTCGCCTTAGCAATGTCACTAGGATAAAGACCTCCTCCATTCCTGCCATTATTGAAAGAGATCGTGATACCTCACATCTCAAAATAGGGCTACTTAATGTTAGATCCCTCACTTCAAAGGCAGTTATAGTCAATGAACTAATCACTGATCATAATCTTGATGTGATTGGCCTGACTGAAACATGACTTAAGCCTGATGAGGCCTCACCTCCTGGTTACACCATATCCCTCGTGAATCCCGCAAAGGCGGAGGTGTTGCTAACATTTACGATAGCAAATTTCAATTTACAAAAAAAAAATGTTTTCGTCTTTTGAGCTTCTAGTCATGAAATCTATGCAGCCTACTCAATCACTTTTTATAGCTATTGTTTACAGGCCTCCTGGGCCATATACAGCGTTCCTCACTGAATTCCTATCGGACCTTGTAGTCATAGCAGATAATATTCAAATTTGTGGTGATTTTAATATTCACATGGAAAAGTCCACAGACCCAGTCCAAAAGGCTTTCGGAGCCATCATCGACTCAGTGGGTTTTGTCCAACATGTCTCTGGACCTAGTTTTGTCCCATGGAATAAATGTTGTAGATCTTAATGTTTTTCCTCATAATCCTGGACTATCGGACCACCATTTTATTACGTTTGCAATCGCAACAAATAATCTGCTCAGACCCCAACCAAGGAGCATCAAAAGTTGTGCTATAAATTCTCAGACAACACAAAGATTCCTTGATGCCCTTCCAGACCTCCTCTGCCTACCCAAGGACGTCAGAGGACAAAAATCAGTTAACCTCTTTCAGCTAGGGGGCAGAATTTGTATGTTTGGAAAAATAACGTTCCCAAGGTAAATGGACTATTTCTCAGGTCCAGAAGCTAGAATATGCATATAATTGACAGATTCGGTTAGAAAACACTCTAAAGTTTCCAAACTGTCAAAATATTGTCTATGAGTATAACAGAACTGATTTTGCAGGCGAAAACCTCAGGAAATCCAACCCGGATGTTCCATTGCCAGCCCCTCCATTTAAAGGGGTATCAACCAGATTCCTTTTCCAATGGCTTCCTCAGGCTGCGACCAGGCTTTAGACATAGTTTCAAGCTTTTATTTTGAAAAATGAGCGAGATTTTTCAAAACGCGTCAGGTGTCCTTTGATTAGTTCCTGCTCGCGAGAGATGTAGCTCGACATTTTCTTTCTCTGTAGTACTGAATAGGTTACCATCCGGTTGAAATATTATCGATTATGTATGTTAAAAACAACCTGAAGATTGATTATAAAAAACGTTTGACATGTTTCTACGAACATTACGGATACTTTTTGGAATTTGTCTGCCTTTCAGGACCGGAACAAGCCTGTGGTTTTCTGAACATAACGCGCAAACCAAATGGCGGTTTTTGGTTATAAAACTAATCTTTATCGAACAAAAATGACATTTATTGTGTAACTGGGAGTCTCGTGAGTGCAAATATCCGAAGATTATCAAAGGAAATCGATTAATTTTATTGCTTTTCTGACTTTTGTGACCAAGCTAATTTGCGGCTAGCTGTTCTTACTGTTTTGTCTAGTGATTGATAAACTCACAAACGCTTGGATTGCTTTCGCTGTAAAGCATATTTTCAAAATCTGACACGATAGGTGGATTAACAACAAGCTAAGCTGTGTTTTTTGGTATATTTCACTTGTGATTTCATGATTATAAATATTTTTAGTATTTTTATTTTATTTGGCGCTCTGCAATTTAGCGGTTGTTTACGAAAATGATCCCGCGCGTCAAGAAGTTAACCACCTAACTGAGGAACTCAATTTAACCTTGCGCATTACCCTAGATGCAGTTGCACCCCTAAAAACTAAAAACATTTGTCATAAGAAATTAGCTCCCTGGTATACAGAAAATACCCGAGCTCTGAAGCAAGCTTCCAGAAAATTGGAACAGAAATGGCGTCACACCAAACTGGAAGTCTTCCGACTAGCTTGGAAAGACAGTACCGTGCAGTATCGAAGAGCCCTCACTGCTGCTCGATCATCCTGTTTTTCCAACTTAATTGAGAAAAATAAGAACAAATCAAAATTTCTTTTCGATACGAAGCTAACTAAAATGCAGCATTCCCCAAGTGAGGATGGCTTTCACTTCAGCAGTAATAAATTCATGAACTTCTGAGGAAAATATCATGATCATTAGAAAGCAAATTACGGACTCCTCTTTAAATCTGCGTATTCCTCCAAAGCTCAGCTGTCCTGAGTCTGCACAACTCTGCCAGGACCTAGGATCAAGAGAGACACTTAAGTGTTTTAGTACTATATCTATTGACACGATGAAAATAATCATGGCCTCTAAACCTTCAAGCTGCATACTGGACCCTATTCCAACTAAACTACTGAAAGAGCTGCTTCCTGTGCTCGGCCCTCCTATGTTGAACATAATAAACGGCTCTCTATCCACCGGATGTGTACCAAACTCACTAAAAGTGGCAGTAAGAAAGCCTCTCTCGAAAAAGCCAAACCTTGACCCAGAAAATATAAAAAACTATCGGCCTATATCGAATCTTCCATTCCTCTCAATTTTTTGGGAAAAAGCTGTTGTGAAGGGGGTAAATTACCTTTTAATGGCGTCAGACCGAGGCTCTGCATCTGTCCTCGTGCTCCTAGACCTTAGTGCTGCCTTTGATACCATCGATCACCACATTCTTTTGGAGAGATTGGAAACCCAAATTGGTCTACACGGACAAGTTCTGGCCTGGTTTAGATCTTATCTGTCGGAAAGATATCAGTTTGTCTCTGTGAATGGTTTGTCCTCTGACAAATCAACTGTACATTTCGGTGTTCCTCAAGGTTCCGTTTTGGGACCACTATTGTTTTCACTATATATTTTACCTCTTGGGGATGTCATTCGAAAACATAATGTTAACTTTCACTGCTATGCGGATGACACACAGCTGTACATTTCAATGAAACATGGTGAAGCCCCAAAATTGCACTCGCTAGAAGCCTGTGTTTCAGACATAAGGAAGTGGATGGCTGCAAACGTTCTACTTTTAAACTCGGACAAAACAGAGATGCTTGTTCTAGGTCCCAAGAAACAAAGAGATATTCTGTTGAATCTGATAATTAATCTTGATGGTTGTAAAGTCGTCTCAAATAAAACTGTGAAGGACCTCGGCGTTACTCTGGACCCTGATCTCTCTTTTGACGAACATATCAAGACTGTTTCAAG
The DNA here is from genome assembly GCF_016432855.1 of Salvelinus namaycush. NCBI lineage: Eukaryota > Metazoa > Chordata > Actinopteri > Salmoniformes > Salmonidae > Salvelinus > Salvelinus namaycush. The sequence continues at coordinate 30,828,370 of NC_052321.1, forward strand.
AACAGCTTTCAGAAACTTTCTGTCCAGAAATGATGCAGAAAAATTCATCCATGCTTTTGTTACTTCTAGGTTAGACTACTGCAATGCTCTACTTTCCGGCTACCCGGATGAAGCACTAAATAAACTTCAGTTAGTGCTAAATACGGCTGCTAGAATCCTGACTAGAACCATTTTTTTTAAATCATATTACTCCAGTGCTAGCCTCCCTACACTGGCTTCAAGGTTTTACTGCTAACCTACAAAGCATTACATGGGCTTGCTCCTACCTATCTTTCCGATTTGGTCCTGCCGTACATACCTACACGTACGCTACGGTCACAAGACGCAGGCCTCCTAATTGTCCCTAGAATTCCTAAGCAAACAGCTGGAGGCAGGGCTTTCTCCTATAGAGCTCCATTTTTATGGAATGGTCTGCCTACCCATGTGGGAGACGCAGACTCGGTCTCAACCTTTAAGTCTTTACTAAAGACTCATCTCTTCAGTGGGTCATATGATTGAGTGTAGTCTGGCCCAGGAGTGTGAAGGTGAACGGAAAGGCTCTGGAGCAACGAACCACCCTTGCTGTCTCTGCCTGGCCGGTTCCCCTCTCTCCACTGGGATTCTCTGCCTCTAACCCTATTACAGGGGCTGAGTCACTGGCTTACTGGTGCTCTTTCATGCCGTCCCTTGGAGGGGTGCGTCACTTGAGTGGGTTGAGTCACTGACGTGATCTTCCTGTCTGGGTTGGCGCCCCCCCTTGGGTTGTGCCGTGGCGGAGATCTTTGTGGGCTATACTCGGCCTTGTCTCAGGATGGTAAGTTGGTGGTTGAAGATATCCCTCCAGTGGTGTGGGGGCTGTGCTTTGGCAAAGTGGGTGGGGTTATATCCTTCCTGTTTGGCCCTGTCCGGGGGTATCATCGGATGGGGCCACAGTGTCTCCTGACCCCTCCTGTCTCAGCCTCCAGTATTTATGCTGCAGTAGTTTATGTGTCGGGGGGCTAGGTCAGTTTGTTATATCTGGAGTACTTCTCCTGTCTTATCCGGTGTCCTGTGTGAATTTAAGTATGCTCTCTCTAATTCTCTCTTTCTTTCTCTCTCTCGGAGGACCTGAGCCCTAGGACCATGCCTCAGGACTACCTGGCATGATGACTCCTTGCTGTCCCCAGTCCACCTGGCCGTGCTGCTGCTCCAGTTTCAACTGTTCTGCCTGCGGCTATGGAACCCTGACCTGTTTACCGGACGTGCTACCTGCCCCAGACCTGCTGTTTTCAACTCTCTAGAGACTGCAGGAGCGGTAGAGATACTCTTAATGATCGGCTATGAAAAGCCAACTGACATTTACTCCTGAGGTTCTGACTTGTTGCACCCTCGACAACTACTGTGATTATTATTATTTGACCATGCTGGTCATTTATGAACATTTGAACATCTTGGCCATGTTCTGTTATAATCTCCACCCGGCACAGCCAGAAGAGGACTGGCCACCCCTCATAGCCTTGTTCCTAGGTTTTGGCCTTTCTAGGGAGTTTTTCCTAGCCACCGTGCTTCTACACCTGCATTGCTTGCTGTTTGGGGTTTTAGGCTGGGTTTCTGTACAGCACTTTGAGATATCAGCTGATGTAAGAAGGGCTATATAAATAGATTTGATTTAATGCAATAAACATGAAATAACCGCAGGATACACTAATGGGGCATATATTTGTCATATATAATATCTGGAAAAGACTGATTGTTTACCGGAGGAAACTGAAAGCACATTTACTGCTTCGCTAGATTTTATTTTCTTTAGTGGATTCTTCCACTTACACCTCAACATTCACATATATGGTGCTGGCTATGGATAGGTAATCATACATTCATCATATCTTTCCATCTGTGAATTAGTGATAATAAAACTTCTCCTTAAGTAACTACTTTCTGACAAATACAGTAAAATGTATGACTGTTTAAAAGACTTTCGAGCAGAGATAAACCTGGAGCAGACTGCACCTATCCTCTCCATTGAATATCTACTGATACCTTAAAGTAAGATGAAAAAATAGTTTATGGGCTCCTGTAAATAAGGGACATTAATTTACGAGGACCAAGGGGAATTATTATTATGACTGGTTCACAACACGCTATTAGATCCAATCATTTGCAGAGAGTCTGTCTGATATATGTTTGTGTTTGTTTTTCCATAAACCTGATTGATGAACAGAGGGATCTGTGTCCATACCAAACTCTGGGGAGGAAGGTAAAAACCTACGCATATTTTACCCCACAGTGGAGCGAATCTATAAAACATGAGGGAATCCTTGCATTGTGCAAAGCAGACTACAAGGAAATGCTCTAGCTAAGCACTGTTCATAAGGAGGTTCACCTTTGCTAATAAAATAAATTTAAAATAATATATTTTGCAATTAAAACATTCATCTTTTTTTTTTTTTAATATGTTGTTATCCGTTTTATAAAAGCAATAAGGCACTTGAACTTGTGAATAACACATGGCTAAGGGCTGTTTCCCGGCACTCCGCTTCACGTCATGCTGAAGAACAGAGTTTAGCCGTGTGTTATTCAGGATAATCCACAGCTTCTCATGCCTTGTTGCTTAAATACATGCCATGAATTAGCATGTCTCCAACCATGCAGTAGGGCTACATCCATCTGGTAGATAACCAGTTGAATTAACCAAGTCAACAGCAATACCATCAACAGCAATACAATTTCAGAGATGAGATCTAACACCAATATTAGAAAAATCCCACTAGCAAAGCAGGCCTTTTTTTTAATGTAAGTGACGAGACCTATCTACCGTTCCTATTTGTACTCATGGCTAGGTCTATCTATTTAATATTCTATAACTCAGACATAATATTAGGGTGTTTTCACACAAGTTAGTTTGCTATAGTTAGAATCAGAGTTCGATTATTTGTTACATTGTATTTTTTTATTTTGGTCCGGCTGGTTTCACATTGCCAAATAAAATGCACATACAAAATCATGTGTTCATGCAAGTCATTTGTTTTTTTGGACAATAATGCTCACATTAAATCCATCTGTGATCATCATGGAGCATCAGTTGTATCCCAATCTTCATATTACTTTCGCTTGCGGGAGGAAACAGTGTAATAACCACTCTAATATCTGTGATGAGGGTGGAGACAGGCCTACTCTGCATCCGATGTGCCTATAAATGTGCTGCTATTCACAAAATGTTTGAAAGATAAAGGTATTATATTGCATGCATTTAATAAAAATGTTTTTACCTGAGAGTGGTGTGTTTTGAATTCTATTCCAACATCTCTGCCAACAAACCAGTTGACTTGAGATAATGTCATGAAACCCCTAACAACCATTCAAACCCCAAGAATGTGGGTCTGAGAAATCAATTGTCAGAGATAATGTGATGCACGGTGGAGAAACAGTGTGAGAAATACCTAATAACAGAAGCAATCAACACCAATGTTGTGTTGAGTTAAGTGAACGGACATGTATTTTTTTTATTTTATTTTATTTATTTTTTTATTTATTTTATTTTTATTTATTTTTTTGGGGTGGATCAGCTTAATATTGCGGAAAGAATGTTGCTTCCAATGTAATTGTCTGCATCATTTCCAATCCCCCATATTTTTTTGGGTAAATATATATATCCATACACGCATGCATACATATATACATATATACATACACATACCTATATAGACATACATACTTTTTTAAAGAATATACCTTTATTATTATTCCCCGCAACCCTACCACCGCTCCCCCAATTGGAGTAAACTAATAAACACTTCTGCTTTTACCTTCAATTTATACATCTTATACCTATTTTACAGACACAGACTACTTTATAATAGTTCTCTCGTTTGTTCTTAGTCCTTCCTCTATTTCTGTTGTCCATCCAATTTTATTTCCACTTGTAACTGTGCTATTTCACAAAAGCTCCGCACCTATACACATTTCACAGATCCCGTATGCCCTACATTGTTTATCTTGTTATTAGTCCCACCCTTCAGTTCCACTCAACCCTTCCCATCTATCTTCCAACATCATCCATTTCGGATTTTTATTTGCCATATATTTTTCAACTGTGCTGTGATGCTTCACAAAAGATTTGAACCTTCCTATTCTCATAGCTTCTACAGATTGTAAATTAAAAATAAACATTTTTGCTAAAATAATTATTATATTATTGATTGATTGACTATGGCTTTTCAAATCCCCCAGTATTGCTATCTGTAGCGTTAGTTCTAGGCAAATGTTGCAATTCTTCAGCCATTCCTGGACCTGTGACCAAAAACGAGCTACATATGGACAATACCAAAATAAATGATCTAATGACTCTGCCTCCTCACAACAGAATCTGCAGAGCTGGGAAGATTGTATACCCCATATATATAACATTCTATTAGTTGCAAGAATTTTGTACAGTAATTTAAATTGAAAAATTCGAAGTTTTGAATCCGGCGTTGTTTTGCGTATCAATTCATAAACCATGTGCCATGGAATGGGTACATCGAAAATCTCTTCCCAACTATTTTGCAATTTATATGGCACAGCTGTCAGTTTTTTGGTCCTTAAATGAAATTGGTATATGTTTTTATTTATCACACTTTTCTTTAACCATTTATGTTCTTTAATACAGGGCCGACATACAAGTTCCTTACTTTTTTCCCCTTCTACTTGCCTCTTCCATTTTTGTGGTAATGCTGCAATTAATTGGTTGTAATTTTGGGTAGAGCAGACATTTCCATATGTCTGTGTTAGCTGCATGTGTGACATAACTCCACCAGTCCTATTTATGATATCATTCACAAAAATTATACCTTTTTTAAACATTTCTTCGATAAATACAGTTTTTTTATCAATTACTATATTTGAATTTAACCACAATATTTGTTGTACTATTTGTTCCGTCCTTTCAGGTGGATTAAACTGAAATTGCAACCAACTTTCTAAGGCTTGTTTAAAAAATAAGGATATTTTGGAGATTATTTCCTTTTCAAACAACCGAAAGTGAGCAGGTGTAATCTGAATAAAGGGAAAAAGGCCCTTCTTGAACATAGGATGAGACATTCGTACCAATTTACTAGAGAACCAGTTTGGATTTAAGTATAACTTTTGTATGACTGATGCCTTTAGTGAGAGGTCTAATGCTTTAATATTTAATAATTTCTGCCCTCCGAATTCATATTCGTTATATAAATAGGCCCTTTTAATTTTATCTGGCTTGCCGTTCCAAATAAAATGGAATATTTTTTGTTCATATAATTTAAAAAGCAGGTCACTAGGTGTAGGCAAAACCATAAGCAAATAGGTAAACTGTGATATGACTAAAGAGTTAATCAGGGTGATTTTTCCACAAATAGACAAGTATTTTCCTTTCCATGGTAGCAAGATCTTATCTATTTTTGCTAACTTTCTATAAAAATTTATTGGAGTGAGATCATTTCTTTCTTTTGGGATTTTTATACCGAGTATGTCCACATCTCCGTCAGACCATTTAATTGGTAAACTACATGGCAATATAAAATTTGTATTTTTTAGTGATCCAATACGTAATATGGTACATTTATCATAATTTGGTTTTAATCCAGAGAGGATAGCAAAGGTATCTAGATCCTCTATGAGGCCGTGGAGAGACTCTAGTTGTGGTTTTAAAAGAAAACATGAATCATCAGCGTACAATGACACCTTAGTTTTTAAGCCACGGATTTCTAATCCATTAATATTAATGTTTGATCTAATTTTAACAGCTAACATTTCGATGGCAATAATAAATAGATATGCCGATAGTGGACAACCTTGTTTTACTCCTCTAGATAGTTTAAAACTTTCTGAGATGTAGCCATTATTTACTATTTTACACCTAGGGTTACTATACATAATTTTAACCCATTTTATAAGAGATTCCCCAAAATTGAAATATTCTAGGCATTTATATATAAACTCCAGTCGTACTTTATCAAAAGCCTTTTCAAAATCAGCTATGAAAACCAGACCTGGTGTCCCCGATATTTCATAGTGTTCTATTGTTTCCAGTACTTGCCTTATATTATCTCCAATGTATCGTCCATGTAAAAAACCTGTCTGATTAGGATGAATAATATCTGACAAAACTTTTTTTATTCTATGCGCCAAGCATTTTGCTAGGATTTTTGCATCACAACACTGAAGTGTAAGAGGTCTCCAATTTTTTAATTGGACTGGATCTTTATATATACCACTTGGGTCCTGTTTCAGTAATAACGATATCAGACCTTCTTGTTGCGTGTCTGATAATCTACCATTTATATAGGAGTGGTTAAAACAAGCTAATAATGGTCCTTTGAGTATATCAAAAAAAGTTTTGTATACTTCCACTGGTATGCCATCCAGCCCTGGAGTTTTCCCATCCTTAAAGGCCCCAATTGCATCAAGCAGTTCCTCCTCTGTAATTTGGCCTTCACATGAGTCTTTCTGTACAGATGTTAATTTTACATTATTAATAGGAAAAAAATCCATACAATTAGTTTCAGTTAGTGGAGATGGAGGAGCCTGAAACGAAAACATATTCTTAAAGTACTTTACTTCCTCTTTCAAAATATCATTTGGTGAATCATGCGTGACTCCATCATTTGTAACAAGTTTTAATACATTTTTTTTGGTAGCATTTCTATATTGAAGATTGAAAAAGAATTTGGTGCATTTTTCCCCATATTCCATCCAGTTCGCTTTATTTTTATAATATATTACACTGGATCTTTCTTGAATAAGTTCCTCCATTTCTTTTTGTTTTTCCTCTAACTTATTCTGTGCCTCTATGGTACTGTTTTTATTGCTATCTAACTGTACTGTTAGTCCTTCAATTTCCTTTGTTAATATGGACTCTTTTGATCTAAATTCCCTTTGTTTTATAGATGAGTACTGAATTGCATGGCCTCTAAAGGCACACTTAAAAGTGTCCCATACAATAAGGGGATCTGCTGTACCTATGTTATGTCTGAAAAAGTCAGTTATAAAATCTTCTGTCCTAGTTCTAAACAATTTATCATCTAGTAGACTTTGATTAAATTTCCAATATCCTCGCCCACGTGGAAATTCTGTAAGAGAAATATATATGCCAATTATGTGATGATCCGACCGCATTCTGTCCCCTATCAACACTTTTTTAACTTTTGGTGCCAGAGAGAATGGTATAAGAAAGTAGTCAAGACGACTAGCTTGATTCAGCCTCCGCCATGTATATCTCACTAAATCAGGGTATTTAAGTCTCCATATATCCACTAATTCCAATATATCCATGACATTCATGATTTCCTTAAGTGCCTGAGGGTGATAGTTTGTAGTGTGATTTCCTTTCCGGTCTATAGAGGTATTTAAGACCGTATTAAAATCTCCCACTATAATAATAGAGTCTAGTGTTGCTTGTAGAGTTGATAAATTCTTATATATATTTTCAAAGAAGCTTGGATCATCATTATTCGGACCGTATAGGTTAACAAGCCATATTTGTTTATTGTCCAATAACATATTTAAAATAATCCATCTACCTTGAGGATCTGTTTGGACAATTTGCACATTTGGATCAAAATTATTGTTAATTAAAACCATCACCCCTTTTGAATTTCTTTGCCCATGGGAGAAATATATTTTGCCCCCCCAGTTCTTTTTCCACAAAACTTCATCTAAAACTGTTGAATGGGTTTCCTGTAAACAATAGATATTATAATCCTTCTCTTTTAGCCAGGTAAATACTGATCGTCTTTTCTTATTATCTGCTAAGCCATTACAATTGTAACTGGCTATACTTATTTCACCACTTACCATAATGAGACACACCTTTCATTCTTTTAATCAGAATATATTTTTGTAAACGTACTATTAAAAAGTAACATAATGATTGAGTGTCTATATAGTTGTACCATGATATTTGCATTTCTACTAAGTAAACCTCCAATTGGTCCCTACTATTCCACCCGCTAAAAGGCCTCATCTCGAGATGGCTTGTCATCCCAATGCCCGGCAGACCACCCTCGACCCCCTGTATCCCATAGCCCTGAACCGACTGGGATCCATTCTTTGAAAAGAGCATACAGTGCCATTTACCGAATTGAAGAAGATCAATTACCATATGCATTTCCATTGCCCTCACCTCGATTTGTATTATATATATCTGTGGATCATCCTCTATTGTCCCTAACATCTTTTACTTCTTCCTTCGCAACAGTTGTGGGATACACACATACACCCACACACACTCAGCCCTTACCCCCACACAACCATAAGCTCACTTTCTCAACAATTGCACCATCCCAGAGCCCAACTCAAGATGGGTCATGATTTACAAATGCACTTGCAGTTGCAGCTGCATGAGAAGGCCTGCAAGACCGCACAAAAAATTAGCAAAAATTGAGAGATTTATTTACCATTGTCATATCCTAGATAATGGAGGTCAAATGTACACCTTATTCCTGAAACACCCACAATACGGCCACCCGTCATGACCATGTCCCCACGCATCTCCATGCAGTCCGACTTTGATTTTGTGCCGCCAGGGCCACAATAATATACCCCCTCTCTGAATGTCCGAGTGTGACCCCCTCCCCATGGGTTACTGCAGCTAGTGTTGCCAGCACTGCCACTGCCTGGGTGGGGGCACCCCACCGGAATCCCCACCGGCTAGGTACAAGGTCGTCAAGGTTCTCATTAGCAGCTTTGAGAATTTCCTTGTATATTATGCTCTCCCTTTATGGGGCTTTGGCTTTGCAGGACCAACCCTGCCAAGCAGGCTCAGAATCTTGAGGGGGCAGTGCTGCTCTTGGTCTCTGACCTCATTTTAGCTGCATACAGACCGCTTACAGCGGGCACATAAAACAGTTAGGGACTTCTCCTTAGTATCTGGGTCATTCAGGTGGGTGTCTAGGGTATAGTGCCATGGACCGTACCATTAAAATAGGATAATAAATAATTAGATATAATTTATAAAAAAATAAATAAAAAATGTAGTTCTCCATGATAGGACAATAAATAAATAAGACGTATAATTCATTATAAAAGTATATCCATCATCTGAACAACATTGAAAGCCCTCTCATACCCGGCTCACAGCAATACATTGGCTCTGGGATATGCAACCATTTCATTACTCACTCACTCAACTTTCCAAACATAACAAATAAAATAAAAAATAAACACAAACCATACCATCCACACATACTGTGCCTTCTGTTTACTTAGTTTTTATCTTCACTATGTTGAATTAGTGCTTGTGTGTTCAATTAGTTATATGTGAAGATTTATAGAAAAGCTATATTTTTTATTGTATTGTTACAATCAGTAACCGGGCTTGAATTGTGTTTATTTCCCTCGTCTATGAGAACTTTGTAATTTTTAAAATAACCATGGAGTAGTCTTTGTGTCTCTGAACAACTGGTTATCAATATATAGTTTATCAACGACGAGAGCTACTCGTTTCGCTTTTAATCTATTTTCTTTGAAAATTGGATACAGAACTTTGCGCCGTTCTGCAATTTCCTTCGGAAACTGATCATTCATGCCAATTTTGGTCCCAGCAAGTCTTTTACCCAGGCTTTTAACCATTATTTTATCTTTAAATGTAGCAAATTTGGCAACGATTGGGCGTTCGTACCTCTGCCCTCTCTGTCCGAAGTGGTGAACGCGTTCAAGTTGGATTTTGTCGATAACTTCGCGTGGAATCTGAAGCGCTGTAAGGAGGAACTCTCTAACTATAGATTCAGGAACTTCTCCTTCTTTTTCTTGGATACCTGTAAGTACCAAATTCTCTCTCATGGATCTAGTTTGTATGTCCAGTAAGGTTTCTTTCAGAACGGTGTTCTCCTTTTTAATTCCATTCATTTCGGTTTCAATCTTATTGACTGTCCCTTTTAGCGCGTGTGTTTGCTTCTCCAATGTCGCAGCTTTTTCATCACTCATCTCTAGGCTTGCCTTCAACTCTTTTATATCCTTACTAACTAATTCAAGTATACCCAGTTTGTCATTTATTGATTTTAACAGATCGGTTTCGACCTTTACCATTCCCGGTGGTGAGAATATTAAATCATCAGTGTCTGTAGAAGAGTCACGTTTTCGTTTTGTAATCGGTTCCCCTGTCTTACTCTCCGTCATGTTTGGTTGTTGCCTGTTTTCGTAATATTTGTCGATAAATGTCTCTAGTTTTAGGATTTGTTTTGTGTTATTGTCCAGATTGAAGGTTATCACTCACCAGATTAAGTAGTGCTAATATTTTAGTCTAATTTAGCAGATATTTCGAATATTATGTTTTATCTTGAGGTGCTCTACATAAATCCCTTCAGTCCGCCATTACCCTTACGTTACCTTTACGTCATACGTCAGCATGAACACTTTTTGGACCCTGGACATGTATTTGCAAATCAAAAAACTAAGTGGGATCATGGGAAGGCTTTTTCCACAATTGTTGTTCGTGGCTCATCTGTAAACAGAAGATGTCTCTACAAGTACACTAATGTTTTCACCTTCCCTTCTGTTGGGGATGAATCAGAATGAGTTGGGTAACATAGATAAGATGTTTTATTTTCATCATATGCTTGTGAGATACTTGTCATTAAAATATTTCCCTTTGTCTATAGGGTTGGTAGTTGCAGTTATCACTTCTCAGCTAGGGATTAGTCACATTGGAGCGCAGAGAGGGGAGAGGTCAGGCTTGTCTTCATATGTCAATGTAACTATTCCTAAACCATGTGAAGGGATGGCGTTATCAATGGGGAACCATTGTCGCTATCTCATACAATGTCTGTACCCCAGTCACTCCCTACTTTTCTCATTGGGGGAAAGAGTATGGCTGTGTCTGGAACCATTGTATTTCCCCTCTGAGGTTGCCCTTATCTTGACCTAAGAGGCTCACTGTCTGATTTTGAGTTTGTCCAGGTTTGGGAGTATCTAGGATTGACAATTGATATATGCCATTGGATGAGGTAATGTTTTGGTAGACAGTGAAGTATCAAGGATGATATTAGAACCTGTTTAGGAGACCAAACTGAACAATAATTTATAGCGAATGCTGTCTCTGTATGGGATACTCCTCTCTAAAGTAAAAGTCTTTCTTTGTGAAGCAGATCCTATTATCTGGGGTTTGTCATGTCGACTAGGGGGTGGATCTTTGCTATAAAAGATCTCAGTTGCCATTATGTTGGGACTCTCAACTTTTCATTAGAGATACTGAAATGTTGAAAGTCAAATGCTATTGCAAAAGCTTAATGATTATTAAAGGTGAAGTTTAAGTATAACTCTGACTGGTGTATGGTTTACTCTCTCATCATTTGGTAATACAGGAAATTGCCACGACACTTCCAACACTCACTGTTCATGGCTGTGAAATCTACGGATTTTACAGCACTGGAGTTTCCATTGCAACGTTGTCTTTTCTTGAAGATTTCAGCACCTAACTATTATACGCAATTTGTGTGAATATTGGACTAAGCAGAAATACATCTCCAGCTTCCAAGCAAATTTCCTACTGACGTCAAAGTATTTTCTATGTGAAAATGTGAGTTAAATAGCCATAGATCAAGTTAGGATTTAACCCCAAGTACCTGCAATTACCATGTATGATAAGAGGACACATCTTGTTTTCCTAATATGTAGAACTCAGTACATGAAAAACACATTTAGGTCCAATTTCAGCTGGTCCTCCGTGGACGAAATGAAAGGTACTGAAACAATTCAGAAATAAAGATAACACAGTGACCTACTGCTTTAAAGTGATACTTCCTACATCACACAATGGCACGAGTCAAACAACCTTCAATTTTAAACAGATGCAAAGATTTGACAAACAAAGATGAAACAAATGTGACTTGGGCCACTATTACGATAACATCTCTGTATAGTTTACATCAGTAGAATAATAAATGAAAGAATTGGGTGAAGCAGACCGACTGCCATGGTCATCTGTCTGGCATTGTTCTCAACTGCCTGTATGGAAGAGACCAGATGGCGCTATGATGAGCGTCATCAGGTCTCTGACTCTCCGATCAGTCCCGTCGTCTGGCACTCACACATACACACACAATCTCAAACTGTTGTTAGCACTTGCTAAAGGGCCAGCATATGCGAAGGCAGCTAATAATAGCTCATATATTTTGCCTGCTGTTGTTTATGTCTTATCAAGCTCAATGGGTGGTTTGGAGTGGGATTGGGTGAGAGTGCTTGATATTCTTGATAAAAATGTATGATTGATATCTATGATTAGAAATTGAAATGTGCACAGATAGTAATATTAGGTTGGAGTCATTAAAGCAAATTTTTCAACCACTCTTGTTAACAAACTATAGTTTTTAGCAAATCGGTTAGGACATCACTTTGTACATGACACAAGTAATTTTTACAACAATTGATTACAGACAGATTATTTCACTGTATCTAAATTCCAGTGGGTCAGAAGTTTACATACACTAAGTTGACTGTACCTTTAAACAGCTTGGAAAATTCCAGAAAATTATGTCATGGCTTTAGAAGCTTCTGATAGGCTAATTGACATCATTTGAGTCAAAAAAAACAATAGTACGCAAGTATAAACACCATGGGAACACGCAGCCGTCATACCGCTCAGGAAGGAGATGGAGGAAACAGGTACAAAGGTATCTATATCCACAGTAAAATGAGTCCGATTTCGACATAACCAGCAAGGAAGAAGCCACTGCTCCAAAACCGCCATAAAAAAGCCAGACTACGGTTTGCAACTGCACATGAGGACAAAGATCGTACTTTTTGGAGAAATGTCCTCTGGTCTGATGAAACAAAAATAGAACTGTTGGCCATAATGACCATCATTATGTTTGGAGGAAAAAGGGGGATGCTTGCAAGCCAAAGAACACCATCCCAACCATGAAGCACGGGGGTGGCAGCAGCATGTTGTGTAGGTGCTTTGCTGCAGGAGGGACTGGTGCACTTCACAAAATAGATGGCATGACAAGGAAGGAAAAGTATATGGATATATTGAAGCTACATCTCAAGACATCAGTCAGGAAGTTAAAGCTTGGTTGCAAATGGGTCTTCCAAATGGACAATGACCCCAAGCATACTTCCAAAGTTGTGGCAAAATGGCTTAAGGACAACAAAGTTAAGGTATTGGAGTGGCCATCAAAAAGCCCTGACCTCAATCTTATAGAAAATTTGTGGGCAGAACTGAAAAAGCATGTGCGAGCAAATTTTGTGGAACATCCCATTGCACCTCTAACCCAGACACAGGTACAGGGGTTCCCACAAACTTCTCAAGACGCCGCTGGCGGCGTGACATTCTGGACCCTTTGGTTCCCCCCTCGCACAGACTATCACACAAGTCAGGCAGAGGTTGTAAACCAGCTTTGGCCTGGGCACGAGTGACAACTGAACATGACGACTGGCCAACTGACTGCTCATATAGCTGACCCCCCACACTTCCCAACAGATCAGAGAGTATAGGCACATCCCTCCCCAAAATCATCTCAAAAGGTAGCTTCTCCATTACCCCAACTTTGAGGAGGTATTTCTGACCCTGAATCTCAACAGTGAGCTCAGCTGGCTCAGCTGTGGGCTGCTGTGACTGGTCACCATGGACACGTGTCTGGTGACCGTAATCAATGTCATTAACAGGTACATTACCTTTTCTGATCAACGACAGGGAACTGCCGGTGTCAATCATTGCAGTAAGACTTTTACCATTCACTTTTACAGGTACCAAGCCTGACCCGAGTCTGTCTATTCTGAACACCATCCCCCTCTCTGGGTACATAACAGTAACCTGAGAGCTTAGATTTACGTAGCGGACACTTTGAAGCTTTGTGCCCCTGCTGCCGGCAGTAAAAACAGGTCAGAACCCTCCCATCAGAGCGAACTGCATGATCCCTTACCTCCCTCCTCCCAGACACATATCCCCCAGAGTTACCTCCACCATCTCTGGCATCTCTGATGTCCCTTGTGTCTCTGAGACTTCTTGGAGCGGGTGCTGCAGGTCGTGGTGGGCCCCCTTTATGTGCATTAAGGTACTGCAGTGCAAGCTTGGCCGCCATAAGCCCGTCCTTGGGCTCGTGCTCTCGGACCCAGGTTCGATTGTCGTGTGGTAGAACTGGTAGAAGTTGCTCGAGGATGATGACCTCACCGATTTAGTCCTGAGTCTTCTCCTCCGGTCGAACCCATCGTCGGTAGAGACCCTTGAGGCGGTGGTACGTCTCTGTCGGCGACTCACCCGATGGCGTCGATGCAGCTCTGAAGCGTTGACGGTAGGTCTCCGGGGAGATGTCGAACTTCACCAGCAGCGCTTCCTTCAAGCCCTTGTAGACGTTGGACAGCCCCTTATCCATTGCTGTGTAAGCCTCTACGGCCTTGCCCGTGAGCAATGGGACAAGCCTGCAGGCCCACTCTACCTCCGGCCACTACCACGTCTTGGCCATGCGCTCAAACCTCAGCAGGTAGTTTTCAATGTCCTCCCCCTGCTGGTATGAGGGCATCTTTGGCTCCTTCCTCAGGAATGCTGGAAGATGGACGTTAACACTGCTGAACTGGTCTCCTGGTGTTGGGGCTGGCCTCATTTCTGCTTGGGGAGCCTGCTGTGGAGTTGAAGTCCCTGCTGCGTTGAGCCTTTGTCGTCCTGGTGTTGGCAGACCCAATCTTGGGCTCTCACTGATGAGTTACGCTTGGTGAGGAGCTGTGAGGATAGATTGGCATAGGCCCCGGAACTCCTGCTTGAGGTCTTCGTCCCCCCTCAAGGCAGGTGAAAAGTTGCTGGAAAAGGGCTACCATGGTTGGGTGTGGTTCTGGTCCCCCAACTGCTCCTTCAGTCAGCTGGTCTTTTATGGCTGTATCTGCTGGTTCAACCGGTAGCTCAAACGGTTCTGGTTGTGTTTGGCCCCTTGGTCGGGCTCCTAGTTTCTCATACTTGACCTCTTCTTCACCAGACGATTCCATGGTATTCCACCCCGTTTCAACTTCAGGTACCTTTTCTGACAGTTGCTGCTGCTGAGAACGCAATCCTCTACGCATTTTTTTACCTCTCTTGTTGGAATTCACTGATCTGCGGTGCGCCATCCCACCGCTGCCACCATATGTCACGTAGAGTAGGCCAGAAGGCTAAACTGGAAAACCTAACCTCTATCAAAATAAAAAGATGGCGGAGCCGCAAAAGTTCTTCTGTGCAATGGTGTTTATTTACAAAGTGATTCCGGAACAAAAACAACAGTACTGCCATCAAACATATACCTTATGGGCCAGCTAAAAACAATGCTACCCCATCCACAGCTCAATCCAAAATGCCTCCCCATGAACTGAAAGAGAGGCTCCTTTTGTAGGGCTAGCCCCTCCCCTCAGAACAATTAACCCTAATTAATTGAGCAATTACCTATACAAACCTACATTTTCCATTTAACTAAACATACTAAAGTATATACATTGCAACACGTTTTTGAAACAATATCACAGCATAACATTTACAAAATTACATCACCACTGACAGTGTCTTTCAATATGTCCATTTACATTAATGAGCCATTTGGGACAGGCACTACAAAGTCAGCCCAATTCCCTTAGCTCGAGTCCTTATCCAGCATACCCGGAAGCTACAGAGATGGAGAGAGAGAGGAACAGAACAAACAAACGCGCTCATCCACAACATCGATAAGTATAATAAATATTGCTTATATTAAATATGAACACTGACATAAGTGTGAAATGTATGTATTAAGACAGAGAAGTTAAATTGTCTGTCGACCCACATTGTTAACTTATCTGATAACGGAGCAGGGAGGAGTGATGAATGTGTGCGTGCGTTAAAGTACCAAATGCTGCCAGCGGCCAGTGACGGACTTCTACGTCACAGAGGCCTACAAACCTGACTCAGCTACACCAGCTCTGTCAGGAGGAATGGGCCAAAATTCACCCAACTTATTGTGGGAAGCTTGTGGAAGGCTTCCCGAAACGTTTGACCCAAGTTAAACAATTTAAAAGCAATGCTACCAAATACTAATTGAGTGTATGTAAACTTCTGACCCACTGGGAATGTGATGAAAGAAATAAAAGCTGAAATAAATAATTCTCTCTACTGTTATTCTGAAATGTCACATTCTTAAAATGAGGTGGTGATCCTAACTGACCTAAGACAGGGAATTTTTACTAGGATTAAATATCAGGAATTGTGAAACACTGAGTTTAAATGTATTTGGCTAGGGTGTATGTCAACTTCCGACTTCAACTGTATGTGGTAGTAGAGTAGGGGCCTGAGGGCACACACTTAATGTGTTGTGAAATCTTTTGTGAATGTATTGTCATGTTTTAAAATGAGCTCAGGTCTTAATTTTCCTAGACCCCAAGAAGAGTAGCAGCTGCCTTGGCAGCAGCTACTGGGGATCCATAATGAATAGAAATACGAAAGATTCTGATTAGGCAGATGCGCCACCATATATTCCTTCTAATCATCTCTGATAAAGTGAATTTTTAAATTGACTCAATTCATTATTTTATGTGACTGTAAACAAAGCCATAATAATCCATTCAACTGTATTGTCTGTGGTAACAGAAGGCTTGGCCCCTAAACATGGATCATTTTCTGAACAAACAAGGTTTAATAACCCCTTAACATCCAGTCAATACAGTTACGTGGACTGGTAGCCATTTTCATGGCTTAATTCAGGCTGTTGTGATAGGTGATGTATGGGCTTTCGAGCTTACTAGTAGGCTAATGCCTTTATTATTAATTAATGGCATAAGCGTTTATGACAGTGAGATTCAACTTACTACATCAACCAAAGGTCCATCTCTTCTGAGAAAGATTGTAAGACATTTCTGGAAAAAACATATTTCACATCATGACCAAGATAAATAGTGTGATGTTTAGGCTACTAAAATGGTTGAAACGCACCAAACTGTGCCTTCCCTTCAGATAGATGTGGCAGTAGTAACTGATGGATGTGGTAGCAGGTGGGCGATGGGGGTAGTCACTTGGTGAATGGTTACTGCATCCTTTAGTCTGTTCCACTTTCACATCAACACATTCTGGTCAGGTGTGCACTGACCTGTTACTCTATCTAAGTATCACTCCTGCACACCTCACACCTGGGCACCAGCGGGAGGGTTCTCAGAGTTGTTGAATAGACACTGTGATCGATTATACATTATAAACAAGGTGGTTTGAGCCCTGAATGCTGATTGGCTGACAGCCTTGGTATATCAGACCGTATACCATGGGTATGACAAAACAGTTATTTTTACTGCTCTAATCACGTTGGTAACAAGTTTATATAGAAATAAAGCACCTTGGGGGTTTTGTGGTATATTGCCAATATACCACGGCTAAGGGCTGTATCCAGGCACTCCGTGTTGCGTCCAGCTTAAGAATAGACTGTAACCGTGGTATATTGGCAATATAGCTTAAGTATGTAGCTATAATCATATTGCATGTGTTATGTCTGGTCACAATCACAAAATAAGTTCACTGTATCTCAACAAAATGTCCTTTCGGGTAATGTTATTTAGGATTGCATAAATTCTATGACAACTACATTTTAAATTGCATGCTTTTCCAAGTAATATACCAGCTGGCTCAACAGGCAGGCACACTACTTCACTAATCACAGAGTTTTATTATTTCGTTTTGTGTTTTCTGTGTATTTAATTAAGAAAGGGTGATATGAACACAATCTAATATTTATGTCAGCGGCATTCCCGCTGTAAACCATTACTTTATCATCATGTAAATACAGGTAGCCTCTTAGCCGCAATGAAAATGCCCTTGACATGGAAAACACCCCATTTCATGTCCTCTCTTTAGATACGATTTTCCACCATGTTTGTTTACTTTGTTTGTCTTTGTGTCTCACTGAGCAAAGCTTTCCAAATAGTGCCATAATCAGATAAATGTCCTATTAATATGTTAAACACTTCAATATTGATCCTGGCCACAAGGTAGTTTAGACACACATTGGAAGATTACGAGGCAGCCATAATAGCACATGTTGTGCTATCTTTGATGTTTATCGATTAGATATTGTGTAGAAAACTAATGTGCATGTCATAAGATGTTCATAATGTTATACCCTTTTAGAATGAATGAGTACAGGAGATTTAAAAAAAAATACGGCTTATGATATGGTTATTATATTTTCTGAGAGGCACTCTAAGAGACATCCGAGAATGAATAATGCATTTACAAGAAGAGATATTTAGCCTGTTGATATTCCAAGATTTGGAATCATCATGTTTTTTCTATTACTGTCTACTTAGCATTTGTTACACCATGTTAATTGTACTGTAAGTGTAACCGAACTTGGGTCACTTGAACAATTTAAAATGACTACGTATCTTGTTAATGTAGTTCAGCGAATATATGCTACTTAATAAACTAAATGAAATGTGCCAATGAGGAAGATTGAGGGCTCTATTCAATCAGATCTGCTTTAGCCTATATCCACATAGGGGTTGTTATGGTGGTGTGGGAGGTGGAACTGCGTTAGATCTGTCAAATCCACAAGCGGCTGCTTGCACTATACTTAAGCGGATATTACCATTGGCTGCACTGAGTCGCATTAAGAGAAACCCCATGCAGCCTTGTTTACAGTTTGAACACTGGAATTGTGAGATGTAATCTACACCTTGATTAGGCTGATAGAAATCTTTATTCATTATTTTAATGATTTTCAATTAGAAAAATCATTATTTCTGTATAGCCTACACTTTCCCTGGTGTCGGCTATCGCCGGTTAACACTGATTGAATCTAGGCCTGAGTATGTAAATCATCTAATAGTGTATATTGCTAAAAAATAAACTCTAAAATAAGGGGTTTGGGGTTAAGAATGTTTTAATTGATAACACTAGAACCACAGAAGCCCACTGCCGTTTGATTTTATAATTAAAATAGATCTGCCATTTTGAAATGCTCCTTCCCTGAGTTTTCCTAAATATTCATTTTTTTAATTGCTCAGTTGTCAGAATCACAAACAGAAAATTATCTTGTGGCTGTTTACCAGTTTTTTTCACACCTATTACTACCTTAAGGGGCCAAGAGAATTGGTGCCCAGGTGCTAATGTGTCTCTCTTCTCACTGAATGATGTAAATGGGCAATAGAAAATGATTATTGTGCACATGACTTATATAATTAATCATTAACATTTGTGCTATGCACTATTTATCAAATGTTTAAGGCAAATCATTTGACCGCACACCTTGTGGGTTGATATTATTCTCTTTTACTGGACTTTGTTAATAATCAAATCACTGAACATAAATATAACATCTAACATCAAGGCGGTGACCCGTTCCTGTAGGTTCATGCTCTACAACATTCGCAGAGTACAACCCTGCCTCACACAGGAAGCGGCGCAGGTCCTAATCCAGGCACTTGTCATCTCCCGTCTGGACTACTGCAACTCGCTGTTGGCTGGGCTCCCTGCCTGTGCCATTAAACCCCTACAACTCATCCAGAACGCCGCGGCCCGTCTGGTGTTCAACCTTCCCAAGTTCTCTCACGTCACCCCGCTCCTCCGCTCTCTCCACTGGCTTCCAGTTGAAGCTCGCATCCGCTACAAGACCATGGTGCTTGCCTACGGAGCTGTGAGGGGAACGGCACCTCCGTACCTTCAGGCTCTGATCAGGCCCTACACCCAAACAAGGGCACTGCGTTCATCCACCTCTGGCCTGCTCGCCTCCCTACCTCTGAGGAAGTACAGCTCCCGCTCAGCCCAGTCAAAACTGTTCGCTGCTCTGGCACCCCAATGGTGGAACAAACTCCCCCACGACGCCAGGTCAGCGGAGTCAATCACCACCTTCCGGAAACAACTGAAACACCACCTCTTTAAGGAATACCTAGGATAGGATAAAGCAATCCTTCTAACCCCCCCCCCCCCCTTAAAAGAGTTAGATGCACTATTGTAAAGTGGTTGTTCCACTGGATATCATAAGGTGAATGCACCAACTTGTAAGTCGCTCTGGATAAGATCACCTTAGCATAGGCTAAAGGGGACACCAGACAGCATTTTCTAGCGGGTACTTATATGCTGAGAAGCCCAGAAGTTCTAGTGTTAAATGGACCTAACTTTCCCAACTGTTGAGAGGCTCTGCTCAACAATTTATTATATTTAGCTCTCACTGTAAACAGAGAGCGCTCTCTAAAATTCATGTTAAGGACCAAGGACACCTTGGATTCAGCACCTTCATTGTTTATTAACTCCAAGATCGACCACTGGCATACAGTAGATATTAGTGCGCCCCCTGTCTTGCAGTAACACAGAACAATGCAGTCATCCCATTTGCTATGCTCTTAGAGCCCCTCAGAGACAAACAGTCTCTAGCTCTTAACTTGGAAACAAACCTGGCCGTTTTGTCTTTGAAGTCCTGTTAAGAGACAGTCAGGGCTGGTGTGTTATGAACCACTGATATATACAACCTCACTGCAAGGCTTAAGCAGGGCTTAGAGGCAGCCTCACTTTGAATAAATCAAAATAGTTTGTCAGGCCTTTGAACCAAGCAATACAAATTTCTCACATATAAGTGTTTTAGTTTTCTACATAGTGACCACCCTGAGGATGTCCTTTGTAAACATGAGGAGAGGGAGAAAGACCAAATATGGCTAATAGATCATATTTCCCTCTACAGAGGCTTATAGTAGAGAACGACAGGCTTTTAAAGTCCTCCACTGAAAGGCTGTGGAGACATAATCGCTCTTTCATCTCCCACAAATGCTAGGATGCTGGATGTTTTCTAATGACTCTTGACTTTTAGCGAATACCAATGAAGCCGTCCTCTCCCAGCCTATCCCAGGCAAAGGTCGTTTGAGTTAAGTACACTAACTCTATAATAGCCTACTCTTTTCCATGCCAAAGCTGCAGAGCAAAACAAGTTGACCGTTGATGCTGTTATTTTCTGTTTGATTTGAATGGACATCAATATGTGATTTTAAATAACATAGTGGCAAAATGTGAATACAAGGTCAAATCTTGTTAGATGAACACTTTCCATGCATGGCTCAGAATTCCCAGCGTTTTCTTCTTAGCATTTAGACTGGTTATTTGATGGTTCCCATCACTCATATGTGGGTACCCACATTAACTAATTTGAACTTCCTGGTCTCCAGCAAAGTCATCAACTTCAAAGGGGTACGTTTGCAATGCTTTCTCATTGAAAGCAGCAAGAGATTCTTTATAAAACCAAAACCAAAAAGATTTTCACTAAATGTAATCCATAGAATAGTCATTTTAAGGAAGGATTGTTGACATGTATTGACATTTGTATCTAAAGGCATAATTGAGAAATAAAACGTTTGGCCTACCCAGGCCTCTTTTAGGACTCCATGTCACGCCCTGACTTTAGAGATCCTTTTAATTCTATATTTGGTTAAGTCAGGGTGTGACTAGGGTGGGCAATCTATGTTTTCTATTTCTTTGTTGGCCGAGTATGGTTCCCAATCAGAGGCAGCTGTCTATCGTTGTCTCTGATTGGGGATCATACTTAGGCAGCCTTTTTCCACCTGTAGTTTGTGGGATCTTGTTTTTGGTACTGTGCTGTTTAGCCCTACTAGACGTTACGTTTCCTTTTGTATTTGTTGTTAATTCGGTGTTCATTGAATAAATTAAAATGTACGCCTACCACGCTGCACCTTGGTCCGATCCTTCCATCGACGAACGTAACACTCCATAACATTTGTGTCATATGAAAATGTACTGCTTGCTCTGTAATGTGAGTAAAATGTAGATTTCAATAACATTTGTTTACATGAATTTATGAATATTGAAATATATTAAAATGAATAATGAAAATATATACACTACCGTTCAAAAGTTTGGGTCACTTAGAAATGTCCTATTTTATTAAAGAAAAGCACATTTTTTGTCCATTAACTTCTCTAGGGTAGGGGGCAGCATTCGGAATTTTGAATGAAAAGCATTCCCAAAATAAACTGCTTGCTTCTCGGGCTGTCACGCCCTGGCCTTAGTATTCTTTGTTTTCTTTATTATTTTAGTTAGGTCAGGGTGTGACATGGGGAATGTATGTGTTTTTTGTAGTGTCTAGGGTGGTTGTAAAGTTTAGGGGGTTTATTAGAGTAGTTGGGTTCATGTTTAGTATAGAAGTCTAGCTGTGTCTATGGTTGAGTGTAGGTATCTAGGAAAGTCTATGGTTGCCTGAATTGGGTCTCAATTAGAGACAGCTGGTTATTGTTGTCTCTGATTGGGAGCCATATTTAAGGCAACCATAGGCTTTAGCTGTTTGTGGGGAATTGTCTATGTCGATGTTCTATGTTGCATGTATGCACTTAGTTCTTGCTTAGCTTCACGTTCGTCTGTTTGTTGTTTTTGTTTCGGTTTTTTCCTTCTTCTAATAAAGAGAAGATGTACTTTCCACGCGCTGCGCCTTGGTCCTCTCTCAGTCCCTTTGACGATCGTGACACGGGCCCAGAAGATACGATATGCATATAACTAGATCTGGATATAAAACACTCTAAAGTTTCTAAAACTGTTAAAATAGTGTCTGTGATTATAACAGAAATGATTTGGCAGGCGAAAACCTGAGAAATCCATTCAGGAAGTAGTATTTTGTTTGGTTTTGTAGTTTTCTATTCAATGCCATTACAGTATCCATTGATGTAGGACTCAAATTGCAGTTCCTATGCCTTCCACTAGATGTCAACAGTCTTTAGAAATTGTTTCAGGCTTGTATTCTGAAAAATTAGGGAATAAGAGCAGTCTGAATGAGTGGACCTGCTGTGTCAGAGATTTTTCATGCGCGCGACCAGAGAGAGTGCCTTTCTTGTTTACCTTTTATATTGACGACGTTATTGTCCGGTTTAAATATTATCGATTATTTAGGCTAATAACAACCTGAGGATTGAATATTAACATCGTTTGTCATGTTTCTATGAACTTTACGGATACAATTTGGATTTTTTATCTGCCTGTTTTGACTGCGTTTGAGCCTGTGGATTACTAAAGAAAACAGGAACAAAACTGTGGTTTTTGGATATAAAGAGACTTTATCGAACAAAAGGAACATTTATTGAGTAAATGAATGTCTTCTGAGTGCACCCATATGAAGATCATCAAAGGTAAGGGATTCATTTTATTTCTATTTCTGACTTGTGTAACTCTTCTACTTGGCTGGTTACTGTTTGTAATGATTTGTCTGCTGGGCTATGTTCTCAAATAATCGTAAGGTATGCTTTCGCCGTAAAGCATTTTTTAAATCTGACACCGTGGTTGGATTCACAAGATGGTAATCTTTAAACCTATGTAAAATGTTTTGTTTTCTGAATATTTGAATTTGGCGCTCTAGGGTACGTGAGACGTTAGCGTCTCACGTACCCTAGAGAGGTTAAAATAACAAACTGATCAGAAATACAGTGTAGACATTGTAAATGACTATTGTAGCTGGAAACAGCAGATTTTTTATGCAATATCTACATAGGTGTACAGAGGCCCATTATCAGCAACCATCACTCCTGTGTTCCAACGACACGTTGTGTTAGCTAATCCAAGTTTATAATTTTAAAAGGTTAATTGATCATTAGAAAACTTTTCCAATTATTTAGAAAAATGCAAATGAATTACTTAAAAATCATACAATGTGATTTTCTGGATTTTTGTTTTAGATTCCGTCTCTCACAGTTGAAGGGTACCTATGATAAAAATTACAGACCTCTACATGCTTTGTATATAGGAAAACCTGCAAAATCGG
The DNA here is from genome assembly GCF_016432855.1 of Salvelinus namaycush. Taxonomy (NCBI): domain Eukaryota; kingdom Metazoa; phylum Chordata; class Actinopteri; order Salmoniformes; family Salmonidae; genus Salvelinus; species Salvelinus namaycush. The sequence goes on from NC_052321.1 coordinate 30,852,003, forward strand.
CAGTGTTTCAAATACTTGTTCTCCCCACTGTATATATATACATTTTTTATATATATATATATATATATATACATTTAAAAATAAAAATAAATTCCCGCATTGAGCATTTGTGGGTGCTCTCGATCGACGTGTGCGACAGCTCGTTCCAGTTCCTGGCAATATCCAGCAACTTCGCGCAGCCATTGAAGAGGAGAGGGACAACATTCCACAGGCTACAATCAGCCTGATCAACTATATACGAAGGAGAGGTGTCGTACTGCATGAGGCAAATGGTGGTCATACCAGATACTGACTGGTTTTCTGATCCACGTCCTTACTTTTTTTTTTAAAGGTATCTGTGACCAACAGATGCATATGTGAAATCCATAGATTAGGGCATAATGAATGTATTTCAATTGGCTGATTTCCTTATATGAAATTTAACTCAGTAAATTCTTTGAAATTGTTGCATGCTGCGTTTAGATTTTTGCTCAGTGTTCAGCTATTTTGGACTGATCAATGTAGATATTTTCAAATACATGCAACAAAAGTTTTGACGTGAAATCTTTTGGATCAAATTTTAGGGAATCCTATTTTAATCAGAAAATGATACTCATATGATACTTATGGAGCATTTGGAAAGTATTCAGACCCCTTGACCTTTTCCACATTTTGTTACGTCACAGCCTCATTCTAAAATGTATTTGTCATGCCCTGATCTGTTTCACCTGTCCTTGTTTTGCCAAGTCAACCAGCGTTTTTTACTATGTGCTGCACACGTTTTTCCTAGCTCCTTTTTTCCCAGTCTCTGTTTTTCCTAGCCCTCCTGGTTTTGACCCTTGCCTGTCCTGATGCCGAACCCGCCTGCCTGACCACTGTTCTGCCTGTTCTGACCTCGAGCCTGCCTATCGCCTGGTACTGTTTGGACTCTGACCTGTTTACATTTACATTTAAGTCATTTAGCAGACGCTCTTATCCAGAGCGACTTACAAATTGGGTAATTGTTTGATGAACTCTCGCCTGTCCCCGACCTGCCTTTTGCCTACCCCTTTTGTTATAATAAATATCGGAGCTCAAGCATCTGCCTCCGGGTCTCGCCTTGTGCCTTTATAGCATTAAATGTTTTTTTCCCCCTCATCAATCTACAGACAATACCGGAAATATCACATTTATATACGTTTTCAGACCCTTTACTCAGTACTTTGTTGAAGCACCTTGGCAGCGATTACTGCCTTGAGTCTTCATGAGTATGACGCAACAAGCTTGGCACACCTATATTTGGTTCGTTTCTCCCATTCATCTCTACAGATTCTCTCAAGCTCTGTCAGGTTGGATGGGGAGCATTGCTGCACAGCTATTTTCAGGTCTCTCCAGAGATGTTCGATCACTTTCAAATCCATGCTCTGGCTGGGTCACTAAAGGACATTCAGAGACTTGTCCCGAAGCCACTCCTGTGTTGTCTTGGGTGTGGGCTTAGGGTCGTTGTCCTGTTGGACCTTTGCCCAGTCTGATGTCCTGAGAGCTCTGGAGAAGGAATTCATCAAGGATCTCTCTGTACTTTGCTCCGTTCATCTTTCCCTAAATCCTGACTAGTCTTCCAGTCCCTGATGCTGACAAACATCCCCTGCCAACACCATGCTTCACCGTGGGGATTGTACCAGGTTTCCTCCAGACGTGATGCTTGGCATTCAGGCCAAATAATTAAATCTTGGTTTCATCAAACCAGATAATCTTGAGTCCTTTATGTGCCTTTTGGCAAACTCCAAGCTGGCTGTTATGTGCCTTTTACTGAGGAGTGGCTTCCGTCTAGCCACTCTACCATAAAGGCCTGATTGGTGGAGTGCTGCAGAGATTGTTGTCCTTCTGGAAGGTTCTCCTATCTCCATAGAGGAACTCTGGAGCTCTGTCCAGAGTGACCATCGGATTTTTAGTCACCTCCCTGACCAAGGCCCTTCTCCCTGATTGCTCGGTTTGGCAGGGTGGCTAGCCATAGGAATAGTCTTGGTGGTTCCAAAATTCTTCCATTGAAGAATGATGGAGGCCACTGTGTTCTTGGGCACCTTCAATGCTGCATACATTTTTTGATACCCTTCACCAGATCTGTGCCTCAACACAATCCTGTCTCGGAGCTCTAAGGACAATTATTTCGACCTCATGGCTTGTTTTTTGCACTTACGTGCACTGTCAACTGTGGGAGCTCATATAGACAGGTGTGAGCCTTTCCAAATCATGTCCAATCAATTGAATTTACCACAGGTGGACTCCAATCAAGTTGTAGAAACATCTCAAGGATGATCAATGGAAACAGGATGCACCTAAGCTCAATTTAGAGTCTCATAGCAAAGGGGCTGAAAACTTGTGTAAATGAAATTTCTGTTTTTGCAAACATTTCTAAAAACCTGTTCGCTTTGTCATTAAAAGCATATTGTGTGTAGATTGATTAGGAAAAAATAAAATTGTATCAATTTTAGAATAAGGTGTAACGTAACAAAATGTGGAAAAAAGGGAAAGGGTCTGAATACTTTCCGAATGCACCGAAAGATATACAAAACCTTGCAGAGAGCCTACTTAACTGACAATAATTATAAACTTAAAAAGAACTGATATTGGCACAAGATGGACGGAATGTTGGAACATAACTAACGAAATTACAGGTAACAAAAATGTACGCTTTCTCCAGCATAAATTAATGTGTAGCCTGTATTATAAAATAAACAAAATTCACAAATTCTACAGCACAACATGTCTTAAGTGTAAAACTGTTAATGACTCAAAAATCTTTGCCTTCTGGGAATACTTTAAAGTCCAAAAGTTATGGCCAGAGTTAGAAAGTTGGTTGTCAAAAGTAATACAATGTAAATGTACTTTTAATCCGTCTATCTGCTTATTTCAAGACATGTCATATGAGGGGGCAGTGAGATACCCAATGGATTGGACCATTTTCTTCAATTATCTTGAAAAATATTTATACATCTTAAACACTGGAAATCAACCAATCTTGCATCCATAAGACATGCCGTGGTAATATCAGGTCTAACTTAAATAGAACACTTTCTAAATGTTCTTGAAATGTTCTGAGGATCTTCAAAACAAAGTCAAATGTATATTGTGTGAACATCGATGGAATATTATGTTAAGCCTAAAATAAATATGCTATGAAAGTCATAAAAACAAGTTCTTTGGAAATCGCAGAACATTGTGCAACATTGTGGGAATGTTATGTGCAACAGTTGTGAATATCGCAAGATTATTCTTGCAACATCCCAGACAACTCCCATAACTTAAATAAATGTTATAGGAATCTTTAAAGAACTTAGACCAGGTGTTCTGTCAACATTAAGGGAATGTCCTGTGCACCCTAAATTAAACCGTGCTTATTTTGTGTTTTGGGACATATCTCTTGTCATGTCCCCACAATGTTAACACAACCTAAAGAAATGTGTTTCAAATAAATAAAACATCCACGTACAGAAGACAACATCACTCCTGCACAGACCCATGTGTTCTCACCCCTGTCGCCAGTGCCTGCACTAGTACTCTTCGCCACATGTCCTCAGATTGCACCGTTTTGTTCCTCTCCGTCGCCCATGCTCTTTCAATATTTACATAATGAAGCGTATGATTTTTTTCAGATCAGGAATGGCTGAAAAAGCGTAACATTAATCAAAAATTTACCCTAGAAATAGCACTGTTGGAAGATCTGAAGATACCTGGTCAGTCAATTACTAATATACTAATAGTCTTAGTAAAAGTATGTATCTTCAACTCGCAATAAGTCGATTCGATTAGTTAGACTCATTGTACATCACAGAAAGAGGGTGGTTAGCAGAGATAGGTGGGATAGTCTGAGGGAAACTGAGGGTTGGGATGTGGAACTGGAGACAAGTGGAGTTGCTCGGCGGGGGATAGAATGACGGTCAAAGATTAAAGTCAAAATAAACAAACAAAAAAGTACGACGGCAACCCTGCCTCCCTACAAGCTATGGGTATTGATCATATTCCGGCCTCTATTAGAAAAGGGGGCCGTCTTAAACAGTTAAACCAAAGGGAATGTTTTTGGATTTACAAACTACAGGCCACTAAATACCCTGGTTTAAATGAAGATATGGATTTCTCACCCTTCCATTTTGCTCAATTGCCCTCAGCTATGTTTAGACTGTTGTAGTTCATGTTATGCTGTGTTCTAGTGTACTATGGAATATATTGCTTTCTTATTCTTGACACTTCTCCCAGTCATATTTAAGGTTAGAACTACCTTTCTAAGTGTTCTGATACTTCTAGCTTGGAGTTGTATTTTTATGATAACCTAGCTACAGTATTTCACCTTTTAATGTGTATAGTATTGCTTACTAGGTGTGTCTAATCAATTTTGTAACCACTCCCTCTTCCAATTAGGGCTAATTGGAAAAGCTGTTCAAAAGAGGACATTGTATTATTTTTTTGTACTCCCTGACGAAGGCCATGCAGCCGAAACGCGTCGGTTTAAAAAAAAACGTTGTTTCTATTGAACATGCCATACTAATAAAGGCATTTTAATTAATTATATGAAGAGTGCCTTGGTCCTCCTTTTGAAAACAAAAAAGTATGTTTGAATGACACTGAAGGGCAACACTGTCTCATACGATACCTGTTTGCCGGAGGCTGATGCCGCGCAGGTGCTTGTATGCGTGTACACATGCATATACACACACTGGCATTCAAACGTACACATGTACAGACACACGGACATACATATGTAAATAGTGCTGCACATGCACTGAAACATGTACAGTTGGCCTTGCTGTTTTTTTGTTGTCTTTGATATACACTGCTCAAAAAAATAAAGGGAACACTAAAATAACACATCCTAGATCTGAATGAATGAAATATTCTTATTAAATACTTTTTTCTTTACATAGTTGAATGTGCTGACAACAAAATCACACAAAAATTATCAATGGAAATCAAATTTATCAACCCATGGAGGTCTGGATTTGGAGTCACACTCAAAATTAAAGTGGAAAACCACACTACAGGATGATCCAACTTTGATGTAATGTCCTTAAAACAAGTCAAAATGAGGCTCAGTAGTGTGTGTGGCCTCCACGTGCCTGTATGACCTCCCTACAACGCCTGGGCATGCTCCTGATGAGGTGGCGGATGGTCTCCTGAGGGATCTCCTCCCAGACCTGGACTAAAGCATCTGCCAACTCCTGGACAGTCTGTGGTGCAACGTGGTGTTGGTGGATGGAGCAAGACATGATGTCCCAGATGTGCTCAATTGGATTCAGGTCTGGGGAACGGGCGGGCCAGTCCATAGCATCAATGCCTTCCTCTTACAGGAACTGCTGACACACTCCAGCCACATGAGGTCTAGCATTGTCTTGCATTAGGAGGAACCCAGGGCCAACCGCACCAGCATATGGTCTCACAAGGGGTCTAAGGATCTCATCTCGGTACCTAATGGCAGTCAGGCTACCTCTGGCGAGCACATGGAGGGCTGTGCAGCCCCCCAAAGAAATGCCACCCCACACCATGACTGACCCACCACCAAACCGGTCATGCTGGAGGATGTTGCAGGCAGCAGAACTTTCTCCACGGCGTCTCCAGACTCTGTCACGTCTGTCACATGTGCTCAGTGTGAACCTGCTTTCATCTGTGAAGAGCACAGGGCGCCAGTGGCGAATTTGCCAATCTTGGTGTTCTCTGGCAAATGCCAAACGTCCTGCACGGTGTTGGGCTGTAAAGCACAACCCCCACCTGTGGACGTCGGCGCCTCATACCACCCTCATGGGGATTTTGTATGATTGTTGGCCTGGCGGTTGGGAGCTCGGGCCGGTGGCCAATGGTTCCGGTCCCCATTTTAACTTGGTGGGATATCTGTCGACGTGTCCTTAAGCGGCGAGCTTGACTCTGGTTACTCCTGTAGGTCGCTCTGGACGGGAGACTGCTAGATGACTGAATATAATGTAAATGTTAATTGGCTTCACTGCAGGTAGATTGTATGTTTACATTTTTTATTAAGACACTGGTAACTGGGTTATTCACCATCACTTCACCCATGCTCCTACAGTTGAAGTCGGAAGTTTACATACACCTTAGCCATGTTACGAATCCCGCCGAAGATGGTGCCTCTTCCCGTTCGGGCGGCACTCGGCGGTCGTCGTCTGCGGCCTACTAGCTGCCACCGATCCCCTTTTCTGTTTCATTTAGTTTTGTCTGATTTGTTGCACCTGTTTTGTGTTTAGGTTTATTGTGGGCTATTTAAACCCAGTTGGCCCGACGACTTTTGTGCGGGCTTGTTTTTCTGTTTGTGGTGTTCGTTATTTCTTGTGGTGTCTGTTCCATGTGGATTTTGTCCTGTTTGTTTTGGACTGTTTCTTGACGCGCCCTCGTATGTATGGCGTAGCCGTCTCACTGTATCTCTTTGGAATATTAAATCCACTTGCTTTTGAACTACCCTGCTCTCTGCGCCTGACTCCTTCATCACCACTCTTGGAACTGTGACAAGCCAAATACACTTAAACTCAGTTTTTCACAATTCCTGACATTTACTCCAAGTAAAAATTCCCTGTTTTAGGTCAGTTAGGATCGCCACTTTATTTAAGAATGTGAAATGTCAGAATAACAGTAGAGAGAATGATTTATTTCAGCTTTTATTTATTTCATCACATTCCCAGTGGGTCAGAAGTTTACATATACTCAATTAGTATTTGGTAGCATTGCCTTGAAATTGTTGAACTTGGGTCAAGTTCGGGCTAGTTCGGGCTACTCGGGTAGCCTTCCACAAGCTTCCCACAATAAGTTGGGTGAATTTTGGCCCATTCCTCCTGACGGAGCTGGTGTAGCTGAGTCAGGTTTGTAGGCCTCCTTGCTCGCACACGCTTTTTCAGTTCTGCCCAAAAATGTTCTATGGAATTCAGGTCAGGGCTTTGTGAAGGCCACTCCAGAACCTCGACTTTGTTGTCCTTAAGCCACAACTTTGGAAGTATGCTTGGGGTCATTGTCCATTTGGAAGACCCATTTGCGACCAAGCTTCAACTTCCTGACTGATGTCTTGATGTTGCTTCAATATATCCACATCATTTTCTTTCCTCATGTTGCGATCAATTTTGTGAAGTGCACCAGTCCCTCTTGCAGCAAAGAAACCCCACAACATGATGCTGCCACCCCCGTGCTTCATGGTTGGGATGGTGTTCTTCGGCTTGCAAACGTCCCCCTTTTTCCTCCAAACATAACGATTATGGCCAAACAGTTCTATTTTTGTTTCATCAGACCAGAGTACATTTTTCCAAAAAGTACGTGCCCCATGTGCCGTTGCAAACCGTAGTCTGGCTTTTTTTGGGCAGTTTTGGAGCAGTGGCTTCTTCATTGCTGAGCGGCCTTTCAGGTTATGTTGATATAGGACTCGTTATACTGTGGATATAGATACTTTTGTACCTGTTTCCTCCAGCATCTCCACAAGGTCCTTTGCTGTTGTTCTGGGATTGATTTGCACTTTTCGTACCAAAATGTGTTAATCTCTGGGAGACAGGTTGCGTCTCCTTCCTGAGCGGTATGACGGCTGTGTGGTCCCATGGTGTTCATACTTACGTACTATTGTTTGTACAAATGAACGTGGTACCTTCAGGCGTTTGGAAATTGCTCCCAAGGATGAACCAGACTTGTGGCGGTCTACCATTTTTTTTCTGAGGTCTTGATGGATTTCTTTTGATTTTCCCATGATGTCAAGCAAAGAGCCACTGAATTTGAAGGTAGGCCTTGAAATACATCCACAGGTACACCTCCAATTGACTCAAATGATGTCAATTAGCCTATCAGAAGCTTCTAAAGCCATGACATCATTTTCTGGAATTTTCCAAGCTGTTTGAAGGCACAGTCAACTTAGTGTATGTTAACTTCTGACCCACTGGAATTGTGATAGTGTATTATAAGTGAAATAATCTGTCTGTAAACAATTGTTGGAAAAATGACTTGTGTCATGTACAAAGTAGATGTCCTAACCGACTTGCCAAAACTAAGGTTTGTTTACAAGAAATTTGTGGAGTGGTTGAAAAATTAGTTTTGATGACTAAGTGTATGTGAACTTCCGACTTCAACTGTATATGCTGCGGACATCTGGGCCCATATTTACATGTATCCAAGACTATGAGTGCTCTTCTAAGATCACTTTTGCTCTTCAGATCATGAAAAATAAGATAAGGGGTACCATATCAAGCAACTCAAAGTATGAATTATATGTGTTAGGAACCTTTAAATAAAATAAAAAACATGTTTTGGGAATGTTCTTGTAACATATGGTGAATGTTCTTTGCACCCTAAAAGAAACATTGTAAAATCTTACGCACAACTGGACAGTTTTTGTGGTTTTGAAAACATATTTTGTGATATCCCCACAATATTCCCACCAGTTGTAACCACAATTTAATGAAACATTCTATGAACAGACAAAATTGTTCTGGGAAAGTTCTTGCAACATCAGGTGAATGTTTTATACAAACTTTGTATAATCATCAGTACGACTAGACAGTTTGTGTTATGGGACATTTTTCTGCAACCTAACAAATGTTTTGGGACATTTTCCAGACAATTTTGATTTGCTGGGAAAACATTACTGGTACATTGTGTTATTACGTACTTGGAAACCTAATGAGAACTTTTGGGGAATGTCCTGTGGTGGTTACAGCATTTTAGTGAATGTTAGGAGAACATTCCAAGGATATTTCATACAACAACAACAAGAAAATTATTATCAAAAACCATTAGAATGATAACTTTGCTAAAACATTCAAACTTAGAATAAACCCTAACTTAGCTTATGTTCTGGGAATGTTCCTGGTGTAACGATCGTCGTAATGTGGAAGAGAGGAGGACCAAAGCGCAGCGTGGTAAGTGTTCATGTCTTTAATATAAATCCAAAAACTGAACACAGGAACAAAAACAATAAACAATGATCAAACGAAACAGTACTGTGTGGCGACAAACACTGACACGGAAACAAACACCCACAAACCAAAAGTGAAACCCAGGCTACCTAAGTATGATTCTCAATCAGGGACGATTGACAGCTGCCGCTGAGAATCATACCAGGCCGAACACAAAACCCCAACATAGAAAAACACACAGACTGCCCACCCCAACTCACGCCCTGACCATACTAAATAAAGACAAAACAAAGGAAATAAAGGTCAGAACGTGACACCTGGTTTGCTGGTTCTCCATCAAGAAAGATTTCAATTCAGGACTATATGCTCCTGGGTGGCACAGAGGTCTAAGGCACTGCATCTCAGTGCTTAAGGCATCCCTACAGACCCTGGTTTGATCCCGGGCTGTGTCACAACCGGCCGTGATTGGGTGTCCCACAGGGAGGTGCACAATTGGCTCTGCTTGGTCCGGGTTATGGTTTGGCCGGGGTAGGCCGTCATTGTAAATAACAATTTGTTCTTAACTGACTTGCCTAGTTAAATTAAGGTTAAATAAAAAAGTCAAAGCGATTCAACAAAGCCTCAGTGAATAGCACAGTATGTGGTTTGTAAACTGGTCAAATACAGCCGGCTCACAGATGCAGGCGTGTTAATTTAAACAGAATCTCGTATCAGAATTCATAGAGCCTGTGGATATAAACTCAGCAAAAAAAGAAACGTCCCTTTTTCAAGACCATGTCATTTATAGATTAATCGTAAAAATCCAAATAACTTCCCAGATCTTCATTGTAAAGGGTTTAAACACTGTTTCCCATGCTTGTTCAATGAACCATAAACAATTAATGAACATGCACCTATGGAACGGTTGTTAAGACACTAATAGCCTGACGCGGGGTCTTAACGACCATTCCACAGGTGCATGTTCATTCATTGTTTATGGTTATTTGTATTTTTACGAATTATCTTTGAAAGACAGGGTCCTGAAAAAGGGACGTTTCTTTTTTTGCTGAGTTTATATGTGACTACAGTACTATGAGCCTTCATCTCCTCTCACTGAGGCCTTTACTGAGAAAATCTGCAGAAACTCCTGTGGAAAGGGGTTAGTGCTGGCCCCATCAAAGCTCCATGTGTCCCTAGACAGAGGAGGGGCCAGGCTTAATGGTAAACAGCACTTGGTTAAATATTCACGTGGCACACAGGCAGCCAGGCTATTTACAGGACCCCCAGAGTACAGCAAGACTCTCGGCAGTTGCATACCTTAAAAGGGTAATGATGTAAGTAAGCATTTCACTGTTAGTCTCCAACGTGTTGTTTACGAAGCATGTGAAAAATACATTTGATGTAATGTGTGAAGATATCCAAGTAAATAATGACAATCAACCGAGGACTATGCCACTCTCCTGTTTATTGATGATGAGCTACACTGTACTGTACATATACTGTACATTATTTTAAAAATATATTTTATTTTTTATAGCACTGGCAAATGTAGGTACTGTACATGAATACCATGTTATAAATATTCTTCCTTTTCTGGACTGTCTCTGCTGTGTGCCATATTCATGTTGACAGAGCATTGGAAATGTGCTAGTTTTTGTCAATGCAGGGTGCTAGGAGGTAATATTTTGTTTACACACTTCAGATGGGCAAAATACATTATGGAGCATTATTCACTATGCTTGGGTGGACCCTGTCCCTCAATATTTTCTTCAAACTGACAGTGGCAATGGTCTTGCCTCAATAAAACTCTTCAACTGCAAGGAAAACTGTGGAAGATCTGAGAAATGTTGTCCATGTGGAGATATTTTTATTTATAAACATCTCTGTGTCCGCATTCAACATGTTTGGCCTAATGGCCAAAGGCTGCCAGTACAAGGTGCTTAAGGAGAGCGTGAGAGAGAAAGACTGCAGCACCAGACTAGTATATTACACACACACGAGAGAGAGAGAGAGAGAGAGAGAGAGAGAGAGAGAGAGAGAGAGAGAGAGAGAGAGAGAGAGAGAGAGAGAGAGAGAGAGAGAGAGAGAGAGAGAGAGAGAGAGAGAGAGAGAGAGAGAGAGAGAGAGAGAGAGAGAGAGAGAGAGAGAGAGAGAGAGAGAGAGAGAGAGAGAGAGAGAGAGAGAGAGAGAGAGAGAGAGAGAGAAAGACTGCAGCACCAGACTAGTATATTACACACACACGAGAGAGAGAGAGAGAGAGAGAGAGAGAGAGAGAGAGAGAGAGAGAGAGAGAAAGACTGCAGCACCAGACTAGTATATTACACACACACGAGAGAGAGAGAGAGAGAGAGAGAGAGAGAGAGAGAGAGAGAGAGAGAGAGAGAGAGAGAGAGAGAGAGAGAGAGAGAGAGAGAGAGAGAGAGAGAGAGAGAGAGAGAGAGAGAGAGAGAGAGAGAATATCAGCAAAGTAGTATGGGTTGCCACTCTGTCGCATCATTGCCGCAACCACATTGATGTCCAAATGTGGAGTAATGAATTTGAATGGGAGCTAATGACTGTTTCGCCCAGTGATGTAGTGGATTCACTAAACCTCAAGTCCGAATCGAATCCCAGGTCCCCTGTGCTCGAGTCCCTATGGTTGAAGTCTGAGTTGCCGTGCTCGAGTCCTGGTCCAAGTGCTCAAGTCTGAGTCACTGGGTCCACATTAACTCACAATAAAGTTATTTACCCTGTCAGATATAGTGTGGTGGCAAGAGGGATTTAGTCTATAAATAGTTTTCTATTCTTTTTCCTTTCTTTCTGTGCCACCAAATGTTTGCATATAGACTACTGCTAATGTTACCAGTTGCAAAATGTTGTCGAGCGTTGCAGATAGAAATTCCATAAATAGAGCATTTTTATACTTTATTCAACATACAACGCGTATTTGTTCTACATAGCATATTTTTATCTGAACATTCCAAAACGTTGCTTCCTGCTGTATGTTAGCTATAGCTGAGTAAGGTTGGTAGGTTACTTTCTAAATGTAATCCGTTACAGTTACCGGTCCAAAATTTTATCAGTAACGTAACTTTTGGATTACCCTAACTCAGTACTACAATCTGGTTACATTCAGTTACTTTTAGTTTACTTTCCCCCTAAGAGCCATTAGAAAAAGACAAAATTGTATGTTACCAATTGAACGACATCTATTGCAGGATAAATCAATGTTAAAGTTTACATAGCTGGCCATATATGGATGTGTAAGGATCTGGATGTAGCTGGTGCAGAGGAGTCAGGCGCAGGACAGCAGAGATGAGTAACAAAAGGAATTTTACTAAAAAAATCCAAATACATGAAGTAACACCAAGCCCACAATAAACAAACACGGACAAAAACCATGGGGAGAACAGAGGGTTAAATAATGAACATGTAATTGTGGAATTGAAACCAGGTGTGTAAAACAAAGACAAAACAAATGGAAAATGCAAAGTGCATCGGCGATGGCTAGAAGACCGGTGACGTCGACCACTGAACGCCGCCCAAACAAGGAGAGGGACCGACTTCGGCGGAAGTCGTAACAGGATGTTCAATTTTACTTTAAGAGTTGGTTATGTAGGCTTCTTCTAACCCATCGTTGTTATACTACATATAATAATATGATGAAATTATACTTTTACATTAATATATATAATTTAAGTCCAAAAATGGTTGTAGCAACTACAGATTACTCCTTTAAATCTATCAAAAGTGTGTGAGTCCATTAGGCACGTCATTATTTTTTTATCAGCATGAATTAGATTGAGCAATAAAAGCCCAACTTCTATCCGCACTATGCAGCTGTTGCAAGAGTGCATTTTTCACTGGCTGTCCACTGGTTTCAAAAACAATGATTGATATGCAGCTTAAACTTCTTGAATTCAACCATTATTGGGTTCAAATACACATTTAGATTTGTGAACAGCCATCCACAACAACCACAATACATACAGTAAAGCGCACATAGCTAAATTAGAGAGCAGCAGTGTGATTAACATCAATGCGCTATGTAGATATCAATAATAAGTAATATCCGTATCGCCTTAGACTACACCACTGCTGTCATCCTTACCTCGAAGTGTTTGTTCAAGTTAGATAATCTTTGAATGCCGACAGAAGTCGTACCATTGGAAGACATAGTTTGGCCTACTATAGCTTACAAAAGCCTATTCCTGCTCATTTCCCGCAATCCATCAAACACATTTGGTGTGTCATCATAGTGGTCTCTGACTTGTTGTCAGACTCGCTCATGTGGAACAAACTTGCGCCTTTTTTCAATGCTGATTTGAATGTCATTGAGAAAACACAGAAGTGTCAGAGTTTTTTTCTCAAACATCCTTTCTGAATTGAAAAGTAATCATCTAGTTTTTCAAAAGTATCTGTAATCTGATTACAGTATTTTTGCTGGTAACGTAACGGATTACAGCTACTGTTTTTTTTGTAATCCCTTACATGTAATGCGTTACTCCCCAACCCTGATAATGATGTAAAATGAGTGGCCTAAACAAATGGTTAACTGTTCGGTCCACAAGTTGCCTAGTTTTAGAACGGCCCACGATATGCTTATGAATGTAAAATGCGACCTGCCAATGCACAACAGAAAGAAAATACCTAACGCCGTATTATGGGTCATATCTTTTGAACGGTAATGGCTAGAATCAAGCTGTTTTCTCTGTTGAAAAGAGGGAGACTTGGCTAGTACGTTGGCTACAGAACTTGGCTATGAAATGCAGTGGAGAAAGTGCGAGGAGCGAGACTACAAATGAAAAAACGTTTCTATACTTGAGAGAAAAACATAGCTAGAATGTTCTTTTACTATTAAACTTAATGTTGCTATTATTTCAAGTTTTGTAAAAGCAGCTTGTGTTTCTCAACCAGGCAAAGAGTATCTAACTAGAAGGCTGGTGGTGACTGGTTAGCTACGGGGAAGAAAGAGGTCGCGGAGCAGCAGGGCTTTTGCCGTCCTTCCCATTGCTGAACAGAACTACGCTGCACATCTGTGTTGCTAATATTAATTGTGCTTATCACTGAAAAGCTCTCAAACTTGCCAAAAACTCTTGTTCAGTAGTCAGATTTTAGTCACAGATATAATTTTGTCTCTTGTCCTTTTAGTCAACTGAAATAAAACATTTTTTTTGTTTTGTTATATTTCTTCTGGGTATACTTATGTAAATTATAGTCTTGTCAATTGCCACTGAAAAATAGGTGTTTGACGAATATTTTTGTTAGCTAGCTAAACTACCATGTTTAGATAGCTAGCATTTGTCAGTGTTGTAGCTAGTTAGCTAGCCAAGCTTGTTATAGCAGAAATACTTTTGTGATTTCTTAAACTATTTCTGGTTAAACAAAGAGCAATTAGCTAGCTAGCTATGGTCCAAGATATGGATTGATGTGATGGACCAAAGCTAATAGCTAGCTAGTTCTATAAAATCCAGCTGCACTTTCCTTTCGTTGCTCCCTCTCCTTTTATCCTTTTCGAGCTTCCTTTCATTTTGCCTGCACACAAATTGAAAAGACAGTCACAGGAGAAGTGCGTATTAATCCTGTTGTAGAATTCATTGTAGTCCAACAAATGACTAAAATTAACGAGTCACTCAGACAAACTAATAATGACTCGAGTCAGTAAAAAGAGTAGTTCAAAAATAATGAATCGATTGCGAACTGCATATCACTACTGCAGTAAAGTTACATTCAGGCCAGTTTTAGTGACAGGGCGCGCTGCGGGACAGCAGCTAGATGCATCTCAGCTAGCTACCCAGCAATACCCAAGGGTAGATCCAGTCTTGTTAGGGGTCCTAGCAGGGGCAGAAACCATTTTGTTGTTTTTAGCTAGGTTTCTTGTTTTCTTCTCCCTTTTGGTCAATCTTTTGCCCCAGTTCAGCAGGCAATCTAATCAAAACATGTATTTAGCAGGCCTATAAACTACTTCATAAATTAAAATTAAAATTTGCTAATAAGAATTATACACTATAAACTTAATGTAGTCTATATTCATACAATTATCAATTAACACTACAACCGCCTTTCAGAATATAAATACCCGCTAGAGAACATTGCCGGGCATCCCCTTTAGCATATACATCACATGCATATCAACCTGCAAGGTGTGCAAACATGCTTAATAAATAGTGCATAAACTATTGTAAATGATTAATTGCATGAAGAAATATCAATGGGAATATATCAATAAAAAAAACAGTTATTTCTTTAGATCGAGTCAAGGATATGTTTTGATTAATACTACAAAGTCCTATAAAAAAACGTAGGCATATAGCCTATTTTAGTTTCCCTTACAATAAAAGCATTACAGTGTAATCCATTTGATCAACTTTATTTTTAGATTCAATTAGTAATAGAGTTATAGTAATTAATAAAGTCCAGTTCCAGCTTCTTTTGACAAAGTATAAATGAAAAATATAATAATAATATAACCAGCCAGGTGCGCAGTTTAAATTATTTGCTCTATTCCTAAACAAAAGCACCAGTGCATGAACAATTGTAAAGGATTAATTGCATAAATAAATATTTGTGTTAATATATTCATGATAAGATTTTTTTTAAGTCATTGATTGCATCAGACACTGTATTGCACCCTTATGAACCGTGCCTTTACACATGAATCAATCGCGTCTTCTCTTTATGGTTCGGGTCCACAGCCAGCACACATCTTCAGGGTTTAGTGTGAGTAAGCCCAACAAAAAAATCGGTTGTACTGCAAAGTTTTCATGGGTGTTGTTTCGTGTGCACCTGGCGACTTGACATTGTGTCTTATTTTTCCCAAGAGGGAGCTGTGGTGTGGAGCGGCCTGCTTGGCGACTGTAGCTTCTTTCTTGACGTTCATGTGGTCTCAAGAAGCTTACATGCCAGATCCAGTGGGATGCATGGTGTTGAGGATGCAAACACACATTTATTTTACATCTGTACACCGTGAGTGTTGATTTACCACTTTCCATCACTGATGTGGAGTAGAGCTGGTATGTTGGGGGGCAGCTCCCGCCTTTGTTTGTTCACTGTTCCGAGCAGGCTTGTCTTCTTTGCAATCAACTCGTCTGCCAGGGAAATTGATGTGAAGAAGTTGTTCATGGTCACATTTCTGCCTTTGCCCATGTAAGGCTCCACGAGTCTCAAAACTACAGTCTCAGACAGTCGCTCACCCACTGGCCTGGTTTCATCTTTCCCCAGATATGGAAAGCCAATGAGCAAGTACTTGGTTCCGACATCGGAGCTAACCAAAACTTAGCTGAAGTCACATGCACCATTATCAGTTACTATCTGGTTTCTAGCACCCATTGACGACAAAATTGGATATTTAAATTGTATGTTTTATGTTACTAGTTTATGCTTATACAGTGGTTCCTCTTTTAAAAGTTGCGTCATACTGCAGCACACCTTGCGGGCTGCTGCAGAATTATATGACACGTTATTTAATTGTCAGCCATTTGTCAGTGCTAGTTTAACCCCCAGAGGGCATCTTTGAGAAGCATTTGATAGTCTTCAATATTGGCATTACTAGAATAAATTTTGATTAATATTATGGTGTTTCTATTCCAAGAAAAACAAAAAATGAAACCCTCAGTGTTTCCTTTTAACATGGAACAGAAAATATGGTGCTGTACATCGTGACGGGCAGGAGTAGGCTACAGTACTAAGAGCATAAGCGGATTGGAGGATTCTAAATTAATATCCACACCCTAAGTTTACCTATACCCAAATGGAGATTCAGTGAAAATAAACATCTCATTGATTTATCAAGACCAGTCCCCAAGCTTGTCTCAGAGCAGCGCAAAACATTTCTGAAATAGTTATTGCTTCAAATCCTATTACTTCTAACTTCGATATGTTTTTTAAATAAATAAGACCTACACCCATTTTAACAGCACATTACTCAACAATAGTGAGACTAATTTCACCAAAAGTAGCAATGCAGTTTGCACTGTGATGCAGTGTCTTAGACCGCTCCGCCACTAGGGAGGCCCCATCCACAAAGATTTTAATGCTGATCAATTGCCTTGCACAAGCATCAAAGTACAGAGAGGCTAGGTGTTGGTAAAGGTATATTGTCCTGCTAATAGCCCATAATGGGCAATTATAATAATGTACATGGTTTCCAGGTCAGGATAACCAAAACATGTCTTTATTAAAGACTATCAAAGAATGTTGGTACTTATTTATTTTGATCCAAAGCCATGAATGAGTGAGTCACTCAGCTTTATGTAGGTGCCGCGGCTATATGACTATGCCATCAACTTGATTATATATAAAACAATATTTTGGAGATAATTTTTTGTATTTTTTTTTTTTACTAAAGTGTGCGATTGTAATCTGAATAAAAGGCCAAAACATTCATTCTTGCTTTTAGAGGGAGAGAAACCCTGGGCCAATTGTGTGCCGCCCTATGGGACTCCCAATCACGGTCAGATGTGGTACATAATAATAATAATACTTTTACCCCCTTCCACATGTTAAAGGTTCCAATTGATAAATGTTTTTTTTTTATAAATTATGATATTTGAGTTTAACCACAATATTTGTTGTATTATTTGTTCTGTCTCTTTCTGGTAGATTAAACTGAAATTGCAACCAATCACAGCCGGTTGTGATACAGCCAACCTAAATAAGAAATACATTTTACGATAGCAAGTCTATTGTCCTGCTAATAGCCATACTGTAGTAAACATGGTAAAGTGCCTATTTTCTTACATAGGGGAGAGCAGGCCATGTCCAGACTTTGTCGGTGACCTCAAGTACACATTAACTCTGTCTTTAATGCTTTTTCGGGTTGCATCAGTCATGGACAGAAACTTCTGAGACACAGTATTAATGATGAACACCCGGAGGTTCGCTGGTAAGCCACATTTGCCTCGGGATTGGGGTGAGGAGTGCTGGAAAGGTGTGGCTTCCAGCTTACAATAGACCATAAGTATACAGCTCACTTTGATTATGCTGTAACAACATACTGTAGCACCAGGATCTCTATTCATTTAAGTGAGCAGATTAGGGCTCTCAGTAGGAACGGAAAATCTACTGGAGACATTTCAAAAATACAAATGTATGCTTTTCATGTAATTTTTTGTTAAATCCAGTTTGGATTTAAGTATAACTTTGGCGGACGCCTTTAGTGAGAGATCTAAAGCTCTAATATTTAATCATTTCTGCCCTCCGAATTCATATCTAAGGGGCATTTTTCGCACCATTATTAGTTACATTGTTTTAGTTTGAACGTGCAGACAGGCACTAATAACAGCGAGAACGTTTCCCTAGTCAGCGCCATTATTAATGCAATGCCCCTTAAAGTGTTGCTCTGTGCTACCCAGTGGGGTGGGGTGGGGGTCCACCCCCCATCCCCCTTCCTCCTCCTCCCTTCCCCATGGGCGCTGCTTTGTGGCCCGTCCCGTGCCTCCTGCCCTTGTACGCCTACCGCTATCTCAGTGGATAAAGCTGGAGAACTGCAAGTCAATCCCATTCTGCGCCACTCAGGAGCCATGACCAATATACACTGCTCAAAAAAATTAAGGGAACACTTAAATAACACAATGTAACTCCAAGTCAATCACACTTCTGTGAAATCAAACTGTCCACTTAGGAAGCAACACCGATTGACAAAAAATTTCACATGCTCTTGTGCAAATGGAATAGACAAAAGGTGGAAATTATAGGCAATTAGCAAGACACCCCCAATAAAGGAGTGGTTCTGCAGGTGGTGACCACAGACCACTTCTCAGTTCCTATGCTTCCTGGCTGATGTTTTGGTCACTTTTGAATGCTGGCGGTGCTTTCACTCTAGTGGTAGCATGAGACGGAGTCTACAACCCACACAAGTGGCTCAGGTAGTCAAGCTCATCCAGGATGGCACATCAATGCAAGCTGTGGCAAGAAGGTTTTCTGTGTCTGTCAGCGTAGTGTCCAGAGCATGGAGGCGCTACCAGGAGACAGGCCAGTACATCAGGAGACGTGGAGGAGGCCGTAGGAGGGCAACAACTCAGCAGCAGGACCGCTACCTCCGCCTTTGTGCAAGGAGGAGCAGGTGGAGCACTGCCAGAGCCCTGCAAAATGACCTCCAGCAGGCCACAAATGTGCATGTGTCTGCTCAAACGGTCAGAAACAGACTCCATGAGGGTGGTATGAGGGCCCGACGTCCACAGGTGGGGGTTGTGCTTACAGCCCAACACCGTCCAGGACGTTTGGCATTTGCCAGAGAACACCAAGATTGGCAAATTCGCCACTGGCGCCCTGTGCTCTTCACAGATGAAAGCAGGTTCACACTGAGCACATGAGCACACGTGACAGACGTGACAGAGTCTGGAGATGCCGTGGAGAACGTTCTGCTGCCTGCAACATCCTCCAGCATGACCGGTTTGGCAGTGGGTCAGTCATGGTGTGGGGTGGCATTTCTTTGGGGGGCCGCACAGCCCTCCATGTGCTCACCAGAGGTAGCCTGACTGCCATTAGGTACCGAGATGAGATCCTCAGACCCCCTGTGAGACCATATGCTGGTGCGGTTGGCCCTGGGTTCCTCCTAATGCAAGACAATGCTAGACCTCATGTGGCTGGAGTGTGTCAGCAGTTCCTGCAAGAGGAAGGCATTGATGCTATGGACTGGCCCGCCCGTTCCCCAGACCTGAATCCAATTGAGCACATCTGGGACATCATGTCTCGCTCCATCCACCAACGCCACGTTGCACCACAGACTGTCCAGGAGTTGGCGGATGCTTTAGTCCAGGTCTGGGAGGAGATCCCTCAGGAGACCATCCGCCACCTCATCAGGAGCATGCCCAGGCGTTGTAGGGAGGTCATACAGGCACGTGGAGGCCACACACACTACTGAGCCTCATTTTCACTTATTTTAAGGACATTACATCAAAGTTGAATCAGCCTGTAGTGTGGTTTTCCACTTTAATTTTGAGTGTGACTCCAAATCCAGACCTCCATGGGTTGATAAATTTGATTTACATTGATCATTTTTGTGTGATTTTGTTGTCAGCACATTCAACTATGTAAAGAAAAAAGTATTTAATAAGAATATTTCATTCATTCAGATCTAGGATGTGTTATTTTAGTGTTCCCTTTATTTTTTTGAGCAGTGTATATTGTCCTGCTAGAAACGTTGTTTGCAGAATTCACAGCCTGCTACGCTTATGAAACACAGGGTTGCTTATATATCTGTGAGAATATCTAAGGGGCTTTTATATAATTCTAAATTAATAAATAATAATAATAGCTTTGTTTGATAAATAACATTTTGGAGATGATTTCGTTTTTTTAAATAACGTAAAGTGAGTGAGAAAAATTCCATTCTTGAACATGGGGTGAGACATTGTTACTAATTTGTAAATAAAGCCTGTTTATTTTTTAGAATAATTTATTTATGTTTTTAAAAGGCGAGAAGTCAAAAGCCTACCATCACCTCATGGGTCTCCAGGTCGGTCGGCACTAACCGGTCAGTAGTAGGCTACACTACTACAGTAACAGCAAAATAATCATAACATTTTCACACCCTAATTGTAATCTACGTTTCTCTTAGAATAAAAACCTTAGTGTAACAACAGTTTTAATAAGTAATAATGATGAGTAATAACAAAAAAACAAGTGTATTTTTACGGGTGTGCGCTGCAGGACAGAGGAATAGCAATTCTTACACTATTGTTCTAAATGCAATCACCTTCTTCATCCTCAGTTCATTGAAATGAATTTTGAAGTTGTGCCCAATTATTGTGCCCAAGTTGTGCCCAATTTCCATGTGGTTTATGTCACCCACTCATTGTCAGTTAGAGACACAGTAGCGCCTTGAGACCCAAAAGCAAAATCAGTGCTCTAACTCCGCCTTGCGCTGGTCTGGAGCAGGGTACTAAACCACAAATAACCTCTAAGTCCCGCAGCATAATCGCAAAACTTTTATTTTAGCAACCACTGTAGTAGCCATAATAAGCCTGACCGTGAGTGGTCATGTGCTGAATGCATGGACAGCACAGATACTTCTGGAAAAAGTAAATTTTTTAACAAGAGCTGCATTGCATGCTTGAATTTTGAGAGTTATTTGACAAATGTAAGTGTCATTGAAACTGCAGAATATGCTCTTTCAGATACTATATAGAAATCACAATATTTTACCTGCATGTGACTCTGAAGGATGATTTGATGAAGCAATGGTCCTTTCCCTGCATCAGTCAATTACAAGATGTGCCCATCTCTTGTACATTTTGAGAACTAATAGGCCTAATATTGACAGTCATCAGATCATTGTCAATTTAATCATGTCTATAGGCTAACTCTTTTTATGTGTAAAATTTGTTTGTGTAGTTTCGATGGGACAGCTGTACAGGTTGAATAGCATTGTTTGTTTCCCGTTAATCAACTTGGATAAAGTCAAGGATCAAATCAAATGTATTTATATAGCCCTACATCAGCTGATATATCAAAGTGCTGTACAGAAACCCAGCCCAAAACCCCAAACAGCAAGCAATGCAGGTGTAGAATCACGGTGGCTAGGAAAAACTCCCTAGAAAGGCCAAAACCTAGGAAGAAACCAGGCTATGAGGGGTGGCCAGTCCTCTTCTGGCTGTGCCGGGTGGAGATTATAACAGGTCAGGGTTCAATAGACGCAGGCAGAACAGTTGAAACTGGAGCAGCAGCACGGCCAGGTGGACTGGGGACAACAAGAAGTCATCATGCCAGGTAGTCCTGAGGCATGGTCCTAGGGCTCAGGTTCTCCTCCGAGAGAGAGAGAATTAGAGAGACCATACTTAAATTCACACAGGACACCGGATAAGACAGGAGAAATACTCCAGATATAACAGACTGACCCTATGGATATGTTGTGCATTATTCTAAAGGCCTACAACCTCTTTACCCTCCTTATCATTCAGTTAGGCCTAATTTAAATGAAATTGTGAAGTAAGGCGCACAATTATCCCCTTTTATCCATTTGTCTTTCATTCAGTGAGGAGAGAGAGACACATTAACGCCTGGCTGGATACCAAAGTCCTACAGCGCATTGTCTTGGTGGATTAAGTTAGGAATAGGTGTGAAAAAAACAGGTAAAATGGCTCTAAATACTTTCTTGTTTGTGACTTCAAAATTCTGGCAAATGAGGAGTGTAAAATAGAAACATTCAGGGACGGATCAGGACATAGCTTTTTTGGGGGGCAGATTTTTTTCATTTAAATTTTTTTCATGTGCTGGATCAACAAGCACATCACAAGAGAACAACTGTGTTACTATGCCTGGTGTTAGCTCCACATCTAGTTGAATGCGTGGTATGCCCATCTGTCAGTCGCGAACCACTTTACAAGTACAGATGATGAGCGAAAACTTTGACTTTGATCAGTGATTATAACCTCTCCCAGTCTACCTTATTATGTTGTTCTGTCAGCTGTACAATGGTGAGATCCATGTTTGGATACATTAATGTGAAGAAACTATACAGATCATTCCTATCTTCACTTGCTATGACAAACAGCTGTTTGGGGGCAGGTAGCCTAGTTGGGCCAGTAACCGAAAGGTTGCTGGATTGAATCCCCGAGCTGACAAGGTAAAACTATGTTGTTCTGCCCCTGAGCAAGGCAGTTAACCCACTGTTCCCTGGGGGCCAAAGACGTGGATGTCGATTAAGGCAGCCCACTGCACCTCTCTGATTCAGATGGGTTGGGTTAAATGCGGAAGACACATTTCAGTTGAATGCATTCAGTTGCACAACTGACTAGGTATCCCCCCTAATGTCTGAGCTCATTGCAAATTCAACACTGGTCAAATCTTTATTCTCACTCTGATCAATGGTATGTACTGTAAGTACTTGTTTCCATCAGGGCCTACGTGTATGTCATCAAGGTCAGATGGCCAGACCATGCTCTTAACCTCTTGGTTTCCCAAAACCTTTCTCCTGAACTGAACTGAGAAGCTGTGATTGTTGGTCTTCTGTTTACCTATGAAACCATTTGCTCGCTCAGATGGAAAGCACCAGAAACCATATACTGGACCAGGGTTTCACAAACACGTTTAGTTTTCTTGCACTAGCACTACACAGCTGGTTTAAATAACCAACTAATCATCGAGCTTTGATTATTTTAATCAGCTGTGTAGTGCTAGGGCAAAAAACAAAATGTGCACTCAGGGTGGGCTCCAGGACCGAGTTTGGGAAACCCTTTACTGGACCATAGTCCAAAACGCATTTCTTCAAGTGGCTATGGAGGTGCAATACTGTTTTTCGTACAACCTTGCAAAGCTCTCACAGAACTGTTGCAAGTGGAGATGAGTCTCTTCAACTCGCTCCATTGTGATACATATTGTGCATAAGATGGTACAGGTTTTGTGTCCAGCAATCATAACGGGCATCCTCAACAAGTCCCTTAAGAACGAATGAGTACACACACACATCCACACATGTCCAATTGTTCCATTCTTGTGCATTGAAATGAGAAAACCCTGATGAGATTTTAACGGGTAGCTGGCTTATGTCTGCAGGTGCTTTCAGAGCATTAACTTTAGGCTGAATATTTCTTAGTATTCCATCATCCAGCACACCAATATTCTTCCAGACGGTTAAAACGTGCTTTGCTGTACCCAGTAAAAGATTATGTATAGAGTCCACTACAGCCATGTCTATGGGCATGAAATATGGCAATTTAAATAGCTGGCACCAGTTTCAGTCTCTATTGTTTCCCTCTCTGCTTTGGTCTTCTCCTGTGTCCACATACCCCCTTGCATTTTGTGAACTTCATTCTGACGTTGTAGTACATTGTTGTCCAACCAGTGCATGATGTAATCTGCTTTTTCTTGGGGGGGGTGTATCTGTAGGTATTTGTTGCAACCTGTATGAACTTGACCTGGATCTGTGTTGTTGAACAGATAAAAAGATATTGGTGAAATCCCAAGTAGGCTACATGAAAGTAAAAAACATCCCTCTAACAATTAAAAAAATAATAATAAACGTTTCTTATAGAATGACATTGAAAATAGATAGGGATAAAGTAGCCACCTTAATAAATTGTTATGACATATCGATGTACACTGGTTGTTATTTGGAGAATAGGCTACTGGCGGACAAGATTATAAATGCTTTTACAGAGGAGACACAAACAACTCAATAATACACACATGTACAGTACCATGTTCATCCTGCCAAAATAATTGGGTCTGAATTGCTGCAATGGCAATTCCTCAGGAAAGGTGGCTGTGTCTTGTTGTTCAACTGTCCATTGATGAGTGAATTCATCATAGAACTTAGCTTTGTGTTTGTATTATGCTGTTGTTCCCAAAAGTCTGAGCAGGGCCACACTTTTATGGTCCAAGTCCTGGGTTTGAGATCATCTGCCTTGCACTTTGACATGCTAGCGACACTAAATATTTTCTTATAGCCAATCGTCAATAAATAATATGTGAAGCATATGTATTTTATGTACAATTACTGATGCAGGCTTTGAGCATAGTCTTGTGGATCCGTGCATCTAGAGCCAAAGATGGTGGATTAATGAAGATGTCTTACTCAGGTCGTTTACAATTGAAAAAACGTCACAGTTCCGATCTCCTTAAGAGGTGGCTCTATATGAACCCCAAAAAATGTGCCAACTGAGTTGTCTCACCTCCTCTTCCATCTCTGCTGGAGTGACCATATACAGTCATTGCGAGCAACGCACTTGTATCACAAAGTTTATGTTTTGATGGAACAGGAAATGGAGCTTCACGAAGCACTGCCACAAACTCACCAGCCAATCAAATGCATGGGAATAGAAGTGATTGAAAGGTAAATAATCCAATCAAACAAACAAAACCAGAAGTGAGGGCGTGATGGTTGAAAATGACCAATCAAATTAATGCAATTTGAAAACTCTGCCATAACACTTCCTTTTAAAAGGCACAACAATTAATTGGGAGGGTTTTTCTACTGGCGTCATTTGAAAATATATATTCCTGTAGATAACAATGAACAACTCTGGGAATTTCTACTCGTCGCACAAAGCCATGGAAATGTTTGTGGATAACTTTTATAACTGTATTCTGAGTCGGCAAAATTCTACATCCCATGGCCACAACCTTCCGAAAGCGACTCTGCAACAAGGTAAGAAGCAGTCTTATTATTTGTCAACAAAGCAATCTATCTACCTAGCATAGTTATCTATTATGCTAGCTAGCACTGTAGCAGCTTTCATGTTAGCTAAGTTTAATTACTACAGCCAATATAGTCTATATCTAACGTTACTAGCTAGTTAACAAAAGTTGTAGTTAACATGATCACGTTACATGGATTTTAGTTGTAAGAGAAAGAAATTGTTTAGAAGATTTATGTTTTGACTAAAACAAGCTAATGTTTGATGGCAAGCAAAGTTAGGTGGCTAGGTAGCTACCAAAGCATAGTTGTCTAACTAGCTACCCAATGTTGGTGTAAAAACGGATAGCTTGGTAATTAGCTAGCTAATTTTAGTTAACCACGCCTAGTAAAATACAGCAAAGGAGACAAGTGGCTGCAGACTGTTTATTTTTTTCTTATAAACAATTAGTTTGTGGGGCCTGCCATGAGTCTCTTCGTGCCAGGGAATAATGCATCACAAAACAAGGGCATGGATTTCCAACCATTCATGGCCAGGCTTAATCAGATGCCGGACTACAACACGGTGGCTGAAAGGCTGATGTCACAAGTAGCTCAACTATTCCAACAACAGCAGCTACAGCAGAGCACTTCTCCAGCAACTGCACTGGAACAGGCGTTCGTCGAGCAAGATGGAATGATGAGCTAGCCCTTAAGTTCAGTGTTTACTCGCACATTGGTGGTAGCTAACGATATTTTAATCCTGTTAATTTGCTACTGATGGTCTGGAGTGCTACATCTGCTCCTGTTGCTCCTGGCCGATATGACCAAAGGCAAACGCCGGCAACGAAGAAGAGGAAGGAAAAGGGGACTCCAAGCTAGGCTGAAAAGGTGGGCTACTCAGCCTCCTCTTCCTAGTATCCTGACGGCTAATATCCAATCGCTGGAAAATAAACTTTGTGAATTCAATTCTCCAGTTGGATTATTATTGAAGATTTTTTCTATACTTCGTTTGACATGTTTCTACGAACTGTAATATGACTTTTCGTCTGAACTTTCGCGAGTTTGGATTGTGTACTGAATGCGCGAACAAAATGGAGGTCTTTGGACATAAATGATGGACTTTATGGAACAAATCAAACATTTATTGTGGAACTGGGATTCATGGGAGTGCATTCCGATGATCATCAAAGGTAAGTGAATATTTATAATGCTATTCTGACATCTGTTGACTACACAACATGGCGGATATCTTTATGGCTTGTTTGGGCTCTGAGCGCTGTACTCAGATTAAAGCATGGTGTGCTTTTTCTGTAAAGTTTTTTGAAATCTGACACAGCGGTTGCATTAAGGAGAGGTTTATCTAAAGTTCCATGTGTAATACTTGTATCTTTTATCAATGTTTATTATGAGTATTTCTGTAAATTGATGTGGCTCTCTGCAAAATCACCGGATGTTTTGGAGGCAACGCGCCAATGTAAACTAAGAATTTTGGATATAATATAAACTTTATCGAACAAAACATACATGTATTGTGTAACATGAAGTCCTATGAGTGTCATCTGATGAAGATCATCAAATGTTAGTGATTACTTTTATCTCTAGCTTTTTGTGACTCCTCTCTTTGGCTGGAAAAATGTCTGTGTTTTTCTGTGAATAGGTGCTGATCTAACATAATGATATGTTGTGCTTTCGTCGTAAAGCCTTTTTAAAATCGAACACTGTGGTGGGATTAACAACAAGTTTATCTTTAAAATGGTGTAAAATACTTGTGTAGCTGAGGAATTTTAATTATGAGATTTCTGTTGTTTTGAATTTGGCACCCTGCACTTTCACTGGCTGTTGTCATATCGATCCCGTTAACGGGATCCCAGCCATAAGAAGTTAACAGAGCTCTAGAGTTCCTCTGTGGAGAACTTTACAGAAGAACAACCATCTCTGTAGCACTCCACTAATCAGGTCTTTATGGTAGAGTGGCCAGACGGAAGCCACTCCTCAGTAAAAGGCACATGATCGCACGCTTGGCGTTTGCCAACAGGCACCTAGAGACTCTCAGACCATGAGAAGCACAATTCTCTGGTCTGAAGAAACCAAGATTGAACTCTTTGGCCTGAATACCAAGTGAATCTTCCTGGCACCATGCCTATGGTGAAGCGTGGTAGTGGCAGCATCAACGTGTGGGAATGGTTTTCAGCGGCAGGGACTGGGAGACTAGTCAGGATCCAGGTAAAGATGAACGAAGCAAAGTACAGAGAAATCCTTAATATAAACCTGCTCCAGAGTGCTCAGGACCTCAGACTGGGGCAAAGGTCTACCTTCCAACAGGACAACGACCCTTATCACACAGCAACTCATAAGTTGTCTTGGCTTCGGGAAAGTTTCTGAATGTCCTTGAGTGGCCCAGCCAGAGCCCAGACCTAAACCCGATCGAACATCTCTGGAGTGATCTGAAAATAGCTGTGCAGCAACAATCTCCATCCAACCTGACAAAGCTTGAGAGGATCTGCAGAGAAGAATTGGAGAAACTCCCCAAATACAGTTGTGCCAAGCTTGTAGAGTCATATCCAAGGAGACTCGAAGTTGTAATCGCTGCCAAAGGTGCTTCAACAAAGTATTGAGTAAATGGCCTGAATACTTATGGAAATACTGATATTTCGTGCAGTTTTATGAGGGATTTAAAAAATAACATATATATATATTTTTCTTTTTTATATATACCTTTATTTAACCTAGCAAGTCAGTTAAGAAAACATTCTTATTTTCAATGACGGCCTAGGAACAGTGGGTTAACTGCCTGTTCAGGGGCAGAACGACAGAGTTGTACCATGTCAGCTCGGGGATTTGAACTTGCAACCTTTCGGTTACTAGTCCAACACTCTAACCACTAGGCTACCCTGCCGCCCCGGCTGGGTAGCATAAGGCTGTAATGTGACAAACTGTGGGATTTGAATATTTTCCGAATGCACTGTATACATTCACTGTATACATGGATCCAAACAGTTGGTGGAGAAACCAGATTTTGAGTGTTCAGAGATAAAACACCTAAGTTTGGCATGGAAGTGGCTAGTCTATTTTGCACATTATGACTAAATGTGTAAAATAGCATGAGATTAGCTATAACACTGCAAATGTTTCTCTCTGTCCCATGGAGAAAAACTATCCTCAAAGAAAAATAGATATACTTACAGCAGCAAAATTATAAACGCAACATGTTTCATGAGCTGAAATAAAATGTTCCATACGCACAAAAAGCTTATTTCTCTAAAATTTTGTGAACACATTTGTTTATATCCCTGTTAGTGAGCCTCTCTCATTTGCCAAGATAATCCATCCACCTGACAGGTCTGCCATATCAAGAAGCTGATTAAACAGCACAATCACTACACAGGTGCACTTGTGATGGGGACAATAACAGATCACTCTAAAATGTGCAGTTTTGTCACACAATACAATGCCACAGATATCTAAAATTTTGAGGGCGCAGGCCATTGGCATGCCGACTGCAGGAATGTCCAACAGAGCTGTTGCCAGATAATTGAATGTTCATTTCTCTACCATGTGCCACCTTCAATGTCGTTTTAGAGAATTTGGCAATACGTCCAAGTGGACTCACGATCGCAGACCACATTTAATCATGCCAGCCTAGACCTCCACATCTCGTCTGAGACCAGCCACCCGGACAGCTGATTGGCAGGGCCTGACTCCCCAGTGGGTGGGCCTGACTCCCCAGTGGGTGGACTTGCACTGGCAGCTTTTAGCCGTTGGACCATAAATGTTGATAGACAATGTTGTGAATTTTGTTAATTAAAAGATTGATTTTAACATTATGCCTCTGAGGCGTATCTTCATCACCAACAGGAAAGACAAGTTTAAGCATACTGATTGTTTGTTTGTTTCCCTCTTGATTCATTTCCTCAGCTGCTCCAGTGTCAAAAGGTCATTTAAGTCACCCCAACAACAGTTGCGCATTTGGATGTTTTGAGTGATTATTGCGTATTAACTTAATTTAGATAGTCCATCTAAAGAGGCTTACTAGAGTGTTAGTGAATGAACTGTACATGTTCACCAGTTGATACATATTTGAATGTGAAGTAGATGGACTGTCAACTAAGCTCAACTTGTATTTCACTTTATTTGGATCGTCCCAAAGCCTATCTAAAGATCAGTGGCGGTCGGTGCTGTTTAAGATGAGAGAGGACACTTATTATTTTTCATGAACATGGCCTTATTTCTATTACTGTCACTCCTGCTCCCGCTCTCTCTCCGCCAGGCTCCCCAGCATTACGCACTCCTGTCACCATCAGTACGCACACCTGCCTTTCCCCGTCACGCGCATCAGCGTATTATTGGACTCACCTGGACTCAATCACATGTTTTTTACCTCCCCATCTCTGTTCCTCACTGCTGCATTAATTGTAATTTGTCTTTGTTTACCCGTGTGCTGACACTGTTCCTGGCTTGCTATCTGTCTGTTCCGCATTAAATGTTCAACTCCCCGTACCTGCTTCTCATCTCCAGCGTCGGCCCTTATAATTACAGCATATTTGATGACTGTCATTCATATTCCACTCACCCAGTTCAATATATCATTGATATGTTTAGGCTACTAAATGATACTCAAATTTTTCCTATACGCATCATCAGTTTGCTACAGCCTAGCCTATGAATGAAAGTTTACAACGCACACAGGTCGAGAGAAATTTGAGGTGACAGACAGTGACACACGGACAGACAGTGACACATTCAATACTGCCTTGCATCTAGCTGATCTAAGGTGTAAACATTAGTCCAACAGTTGCAAACGAGAGGTTCTATTGGACATCCAGGTATGTTTTTCCCCGTTTGATTTTTGTGCCGTTTGCTTCTTACAACAGAGTCAGTGTACTGAATTACACCCCTGATCACACGTAAACACAGCCACCTTGTATTCCTTCTCGCATCTATGCACTCTCCTCTCACATTTTCCCTACACTTGTGGACTTCAACGCAGAACATCTTTAAAGCCAAACCATGTCAAAACCACTAAACATAGCCTACATCGTTGTCACCCTATTAGCTAAAGTAATGTCACAGTCAACATAGCGAATAGAACTAACAGGTTAGTAAACCTGCTACAATCATGCAGTAACGTTAGTCTACAGTCAGTCAGCAGTTCAATAAGCAGTTTAGCAGTTACACAAGCGGGCCCTGGTGACAAGAAATTTGAAAAACCAAAAGCAGCTTACCTTGACTTGGAAGAGTTCCAGTGTTGTGCTGGATAGTCATAAACAGCAAGTTAACATTGCATCCCTTCCTCTGAGTCGGGTGTTTGAGTAGGCTAAACTAGCTAGCTAGCTGCATTTCCTAGCTAAGTACGTGAAAGTTTAAAAAAATGAAAATCTCTTGATTCTCATTAATTTAAGAAATGAACTTGTTCAAAACTGTTGTCTTTCTCTCTCTTTGAGTCAACTACTCACCACATTTTATGCACTTCAGTGATAGCCAGCTGTAGCTTATGCTTACAGTACTAGATTCATTCTTCAAGAGCTCTGATAGGTTGGAGGATGTCCTCTGAAGGTTGTCATAATTACTATGTAAGTCTATGGAAGGGGGTGAGAACCATGCGCCTTCTAGGTTTTGTATTGAAGTTAATGTACCCAGAGGAGGACGGATGCTAGCTGTCCTCCGGCTACACCATGGTGCTACCCTGTTGAGGCTACTGCAGACCTTCATTGCAAAACAGTGTTTGAATCAATTATTTGTTGACATGAATATATTTGGTATATTTTTATCTAAAAAGGAGAACTTTTCAAATGTTTTACTTTTTTTATTTGTATGAAATTCGCTGAAGAGGATGGTCCTCCCTTTCCTCCTCTGAGGAGCCTCCACTGCTACATACATTACTAGAATGACAAGAAATATGCTGTTAACTTGTTGCTGATAGTCTCTTGATTGTTTGTTGATCATCTTTAGATGGTCTTGGCATTTGTACAAGCATATCTGTACTGACAGGCTACAGATATTTATTTATTCACCTTTATTTGACCAGGTAAGCCAGTCGAGAACAAGTTGTCATTTACAACTGCAACCTGGCCAAGATAGAGCAAAGCAGTGCAAAACAAACAACAATAAGTTACATATGGGATTATCAGACGTACAGTCAATAACACAATAGAAAAGGCTATATACAGTGTGTGCAAATGTAGTAAGATTAGGGAGGTAAGGCAATAAATAGGCCATAGTTGCAAAATAATTACATTTAAACACTGGAGTGATAGATGTGCAGAAGATGAATAAGCAAGTACTGGGGTGCAAAGAAGCAAAAAATAAATAAATATAGGGGGATGAGGTAGTTGGGTGGGCTATTTATAGATGTTCGGGCGGTGCTCGGCGGTCGACGTCACCGGTCTTCTAGCCATCATCGATCCATTTTTCATTTTTCCATTGGTTTTGTCTTGTCTTCCCACACACCTGTTTTCAATCCCATCCATTACCTCTTGTGTATTTAACCCTCTGTTTCCCCTCATGTCTTTGTCAGAGATTGTTTTATGTCAGTGTTGTTTCTTGCTGTATAGGTGCGCGACGGGTCCTCGTACCCATGTTTATTTTATGTATGTACATTTTCGTGTTTGGAGCATGTTAAGTGGACATATATTAAAAGACTCCATTTACACTCCGTTTGACTCTCCTGCGCCTGACTTCCCTGCCACCTATACACATGACTCTGACAATGGGCTATGTACAGGTGCAATGATCGGTAAGCTGCTCTGACAGCTGATGCTTGAAGTTAGTGAGGGAGATATAAGTCTCCAGCTTCAGTGATTTTTGCAATTCGTTCCAGTCATTGGCAGCAGAGAACTGGAAGGAAAGGCGGCCAAAGAGTAGTTGGCTTTGGGGGTGACCAGTGAAATATACCTGCTGGAGCGTGTGCTACGGGTGGGTGCTGCTATGGTGACCAGTGAGCTGGCTGAGATAAGGCGGGGCTTTACCTAGCAAAGACTTGGGCTGCAGGGGCAGTATTGAGTAGCCGGATAAAAGGTGCCCATTTCAAACGGCCTCGTACTCAATTCTTGCTCGTACAATATGCATATTATTATTACTATTGGATAGAAAACACTCTCTAGTTTCTAAAACCGTTTGAATTATATCTGTGAGTAAAACAGAACTCATTTTCACATTCCAAGATGGCATAGCAGTTCAGACGTCTTTTTTGTCCTCGTATTGTCGTGTCCTGTATACATATATATTTACACCTTTCTTCGCATATCTTTATATATTTTATTATCCAAGAACTCAACTACAAAAGCTTTCCTGCAACCCGCCTCACCAATTACAAAAAAAAGTATTATTTACCTCAGATCTGAAAATCCACAGTGGAAGCTAGCCAGAGGCTAACCAGAAGCCGGCCGAAACTAGCCAGAAGCTAGCCGGAAGCTACCCAGAAGCTAACTAGAAGCTAGCCAGTAGCTGATCTGAAGCTGCCCAGAAGTTAGCCGGTTTGCTGGCTAGCGTTGGTGTTTCAGCTGCCCACGTTTTGTGGTCTTCAGCTATTCCTTTAGCTCGATAATCTATCGGCACTTTTGTGCAACGCGACTCGGACCGGAGCATACCGGGCCTATTTTTCTCAGTGTCCCCGGATTTCAGCCGCAGGCTCTGGACGTTTGCACCTTGATTTCGCAGCTAGCTAGCTGCAAACCGTGTGACTATTGGCTTACGTCGATCCCGGAGCAAACTTAAATTATTCCGGAGCTAGCCAGCTGAGGAGTTCCATCAGCCATTCCTGGGCTACAGTCACCTATCCGGACCCGTTTTTTTTTTGTTTTTTTTTTGCTGCAGATGCGGAGCCCCATCGGGCCTTCACGACTGACTGCCGACATTATCTGCCCGAGGGAGTTATCCAACTGGCACCTCCGTCGCAACGTTACCTGAACGCTCATCTGGGGCCCGCTAATCGTTAGCTGTCTTATACTTATTCAGATAGCAGCCGATATCGGACAATTTTTCTTGGGTCACTATATCTATTTTGCCAATTGGATTGATCCCCTCTACCACACGGAACCCCACTAATCTACCGACGGAAACGCACGAGGTGTCTAAAAAATAGACTTCCATCCTATGCTATCTTGCTACCGATAGCCATCTACCCGGCCAGCTGTCTGGATCGCCGTGACCCCAACCAACCTCTACTCACTGGACCCTTATGATCACTCGATTAAGCATGCCTCTGCTTAATGTAAATATGCCTTGTCCATTGCTGTTCTGGTTAGTGTTTATTGGCTTATTTTACTGTAGAGCCTCTAGCCCTGTTCACTATACCATATCCAACCTTTCAGTTCCACCACCCACATATGCGATGACATCACCTGGTTTCAATGATGTTTCTAGAGACAATATCTCTCTCATCATCACTCAATACCTAGGTTTACCTCCACTGTATTCACATCCTGCCATACCTTTGTCTGTACATTATTCCTTGAAGCTATTTTATCGCCCCCAGAAACTTCCTTTTACTCTCTGTTCTAGACGACCAATTCTCATAGCTTTTAGCCGTACCCTTATCCTACTCCTCCTCTGTTCCTCTGGTGATGTAGAGGTGAACCCAGGCCCTGCAGTACCTAGCTCCACTCCTATTCCCGAGGCGCTCTCTTTTGATGACTTCTGTAACCGTAATAGCCTTGGTTTCATGCATGTTAACATTAGAAGCCTCCTCCCTAAGTTTGTTTTGTTCACTGCTTTAGCACACTCTGCCAACCCGGATGTTTTAGCCGTGTCTGAATCCTGGCTTAGGAAGACCACCAAAAATTCTGACATTTTCATCCCTAATTACAACATTTTCAGACAAGATAGAACGGCCAAAGGGGGCGGTGTTGCAATCTACTGCAAAGATTGCCTGCAGAGTTCTGTTTTACTATCCAGGTCTGTTCCCAAACAATTTGAACTTCTACTTTTAAAAATCCACCTCTCTAAAAACAAGTCTCTCACCGTTGCCGCCTGCTATAGACCACCCTCTGCCCCCAGCTGTGCTCTGGACACCATATGTGAACTGATTGCCCCCCATCTATCTTCAGAGCTCGTGCTGCTAGGCGACCTAAATTGGAACATGCTTAACACCCCAGCCATCCTACAATCTAAGCTTGATGCCCTCAATCTCACACAAATTATCAATGAACCTACCAGGTACCACCCCAATTCCGTAAACACGGGTACCCTCATAGATATCATCCTAACCAACTTGCCCTCCAAATACACCTCTGCTGTTTTCAACCAAGATCTCAGCGATCACTGCCTCATTGCCTGCATCCGTAATGGGTCAGCGGTCAAACGACCTCCACTCATCACTGTCAAACGCTGCCTGAAACACTTCAGCGAGCAGGCCTTTCTAATCGACCTGGCCGAGGTATCCTGCAAGGATATTGATCTCATCCCGTCAGTAGAGGATGCCTGGATATTGTTTTTAAATGCCTTCCTCACCATCTTGAATAAGCATGCCCCATTCAAGAAATTTAGAACCAGGAACAGATATAGCCCTTGGTTCTCTCCTGACCTGACTGCCCTTAACCGACAGAAAAACATCCTATGGCGTTCTGCATTAGCATCGAACAGCCCCCGTGATATGCAACTTTTCAGGGAAGCTAGGAACCAATATACACAGGCAGTTAGAAAAACCAAGGCTAGCTTTTTCAAGCAGAAATTTGCTTCCTGCAACACAAACTCAAAAAAGTTCTGGGACACTGTAAAGTCCATGGAGAATAAGAACACCTCCTCCCAGCTTCCAACTGCACTGAAGATAGGAAACACTGTCACCACCGACAAATCCACTATAATTGAGAATTTCAATAAGCATTTTTCTACGGCTGGTCATGCTTTCCACCTGGCTACCCCTACCCCGGTCAACAGCACTGCACCCCCCACAGCAACTCGCCCAAGCCTTCCCCATTTCTCTTTCTCCCAAATACAGTCAGCTGATGTTCTGAAAGAGCTGCAAAATCTGGACCCTTACAAATCAGCCGGGCTAGATAATCTGGACCCTTTCTTTCTAAAACTATCTGCTGAAATTGTTGCCACCCCTATTACTAGCCTTTTCAACCTCTCTTTCGTGTCGTCTGAGATTCCCAAAGATTGGAAAGCAGCTGCGGTTATCCCCCTCTTCAAAGGGGGGGACACTCTTGACCCAAACAGCTACAGACCCATATCTATCCTACCCTGCCTTTCTAAGGTCTTCGAAAGCCAAGTTAACAAACAGATTACCGACCATTTCGAATCCCACCATACCTTCTCCGCTATGCAATCTGGTTTCAGAGCTGGTCATGGGTGCACCTCAGCCACGCTCAAGGTCATAAACGATATCTTAACCGCCATCGATAGGAAACAGTACTGTGCAGCCGTATTCATTGACCTGGCCAAGGCTTTTGACTCTGTCAATCACCACATCCTCATCGGCAGACTCGACAGCCTTGGTTTCTCTAATGATTGCCTCGCCTGGTTCACCAACTACTTCTCTGATCGAGTTCAGTGTGTCAAATCGGAGGGTCTGTTGTCCGGGCCTCTGGCAGTCTCTATGGGGGTGCCACAGGGTTCAATTCTTGGACCGACTCTCTTCTCTGTATACATCAATGATGTCGCTCTTGCTGCTGGTGAGTCTCTGATCCACCTCTACGCAGACGACACTATTCTGTATACTTCTGGCCCTTCTTTTGACACTGTGTTAACAACCCTCCAGGCGAGCTTCAATGCCATACAACTCTCCTTCCGTGGCCTCCAATTGCTCTTAAATACAAGTAAAACTAAATGCATGCTCTTCAACCGATCGCTGCCTGCACCTGCCCGCCTGTCCAACATCACTACTCTAGACGGCTTTGACTTAGAATATGTGGACAACTACAAATACCTAGGTGTCTGGTTAGACTGTAAACTCTCCTTCCAGACTCACATCAAACATCTCCAATCCAAAGTTAAATCTAGAATTGGCTTCCTATTCCGCAACAAAGCATCCTTCACTCATGCTGCCAAACATACCCTTGTAAAACTGACCAATCCATCCTACCAATCCTCGACTTCGGTGATGTCATTTACAAAATAGCCTCCAATACCCTACTCAATAAATTGGATGCAGTCTATCACAGTGCCATCCGTTTTGTCACCAAAGCCCCTTACACTACCCACCACTGCGACCTGTACACTCTCGTTGGCTGGCCCTCGCTTCATACTCGTCGCCAAACCCACTGGCTCCAGGTCATCTACAAGACCCTGCTAGGTAAAGTCCCCCCTTATCTCAGCTCGCTGGTCACCATAGCAGCACCTACCTGTAGCACGCGCTCCAGCAGGTATATCTCTCTGGTCACCCCCAAAACCAATTCTTCCTTTGGCCGCCTCTCCTTCCAGTTCTCTGCTGCCAATGACTGGAACGAACTACAAAAATCTCTGAAACTGGAAACACTTATCTCCCTCACTAGCTTTAAGCACCAGCTGTCAGAGCAGCTCATAGATTACTGCACCTGTACATAGCCCATCTATAATTTAGCCCAAACAACTACCTCTTTACCTACTGTATTCATTTATTTATTTTTGCTCCTTTGCACCCCATTATTTCTATCTCTACTTTGCACTTTCTTCCACTGCAAACCAACCATTCCAGTGTTTTTTTTACTTGCTATATTCTATTTACTTCGCCACCATGGCCTTTTTATATTTTGATTTATTTTTATATATATTTTGTTTGCCTTCACCTCCCTTATCTCACCTCACTTGCTCACATTGTATATAGACTTATTTTTCACTGTATTATTGACTGTATGTTTGTTCTACTCCATGTGTAACTATGTGTTGTTGTATGTATCGAACTGCTTTGCTTTATCTTGGCCAGGTCGCAATTGTAAATGAGAACGTGTTCTCAATTTGCCTACCTGGTTAAATAAAGGTGAAATAAAAAATAAATAAAAAATTGCAGCAAACTTCCTGACAGGAAGTGGAAAATCTGAAATCGATGCTCTGTTCTAGGCCCTGCCTATAAATGTCCTTGATATTTATTAGTATAGATGCACTTCATACGTCTTCCACTAGATGTCGACAGGCAGTGAGAGAAGAAATGGAGTGTATAACTTGATCTGGGGTCGAATAAAAGCTCTCGGCATGACGTGTCACCAGTTTCCTGTTTTCTGGAGAGCGCGTGAAGGGACCTGGTTTTGCCTTCTGATAAGCTGTCGTTATAGACGACTAATATCTCCGGCTTTGATTTTATTTGATACATGTGACAATATCATCGTAAAGTATGTTTTTTCAATATAGTTTTATTAGATTATTGAAATTTATTCGGGACGTTAGGCGTGTTGCGTTGTGTGCCTTTGTTCAGGAAGGAGACATTCGCGCCACTTTGCTAGCTTTCCGTGCTAATTGACTGGAGAAGAGGACATTCTAAATCCAAACAACGATTGTTCCCGACAAAGGACCCCTTGTACAACATTCTGATGAAAGATCATCAAAAGTAGGACCCATTTTATGATGCTATTTCATATATCTGTCGAACATGTGAAATAGTCGTTTGCGCCCAGATTCTGGGTACTCTCTCGCTATACCTAAGCTGGATGTCGTAATGAAGTTATTTTTAGAATTCTAACGGCGATTGCATTAAGAACTAGTGTATCTATCATTTCCTATACAACATGTATTTTTTAGTAACGTTTATGTATAGTTATTTGGTCAGAATAGTTGAGTGCCATAAAAATATCCGCACATTCTGGGAAAAATATGCTACGTTAGCACAATGTATAACCACTGATTTCAGCTCTAAATATGCAAATTTTCGAACAAAACATAAGTGTATGTATAACCTGATGTTATAGGACTGTCATCTGATGAAGCTTATCAAGGTTAGTCAAAAATTATATATCTTTTGCTGGTTTATTCGCTATCGCTAACGTGCCTATTGCTATCGCTAACGTGCCTTGATGAATGAATGCGGTAGTGTGGTAGGCTATTGTAGTAAGCTAATATAATGCTATATTGTGTTTTCGCTGTAAAACACTTAAAATCGGAAATATTGGCTGGATTCACAAGATGTTTATCTTTAATTTTCTATACACCATCGATTTTTCAGAAATGTTTTATGATGAGTATTTAGGTATTTGACGTTGGTGTCTGTAATTACTCTAGCTGCTTCGGTCCTATTTGTGACGGTAGCTGTGATGGTAGCTGCAATGTAAAACTGATTTATACCTCAAATATGCAAATTTTTCGAACAAAACATAGATTTATTGTATAACATGTTATAAGACTGTCATCTGATGAAGTTGTTTCTTGGTTAGTTTGGTTGGCTTTTTGCATGCTAAATTCAAAATATATTTTTTAGAAATATTTAACTTTCACACATTAACAAGTCCAATACAGCAAATGAAAGGTACACATCTTGTGAATCCAGCCAACATGTCAGATTATTTAAATGTTTTACAGCGAAAACAGCACGTATATTTATGTTAGCTCACCACCAAATACAAAAAAGGACAGACATTTTTCACAGCACAGGTAGCATGCACAAAGCCAACCTAACTAACCAAGAACCAACCAAACTAACCAAGAAACAACTTCATCAGATGACAGTCTTATAACATGTTACACAATAAATCTATGTTTTGTTCGAAAAATGTGCATATGAGGTATAAATCAGTTTTACATTGCAGCTACCATCACAGCTACCGTCAAAAATAGCACCGAAGCAGCCAGAGTAATTATAGAGACCAACGTCGAATACCTAAATACTCATCATAAAACATTTCTGAAAAATGCATCGTGTACAGCAAATGAAAGACAAGCATCTTGTGAATCCAGCCAATATTTCAGATTTTTTAAGTGTTTTACAGCGAAAACACAATATAGCATTATATTAGCTTACTACAATAGCCTACCACACTTCCGCATTCATTCATCAAGGCACGTTAGCGTTAGCGAATAAACCAGCAAAATATATTAATTTTCACTAACCTTCATAAACCTTCCTCAGATGACAGTCCTATAACATCAGGTTATACATACACTTATGTTTTGTTCGAAAATGTGCATATTTAGAGCTGAAATCAGTGGTTATCCATTATGCTAACGTAGCTTCTTTTTCCCAGAATGTGCGGATATTTCTATTAGACTCTCACCTATTCTGACCAAATAGCTATTCATAAACATTACAAAAAAATACATGTTGTATAGGAAATGATAGATACACTAGTTCTTAATGCAATCGCAGTGTTAGAATTCTAAAAATATCTTCATTACGACATAAGGCTTATGTTATAGCGAGAGAGTAGCCAAAACCTGGGCGCTAAACTACTAGTACACAGTTCGACAGATATATGAAATAACATCATAAATGGGTCCTACTTTTGGTGATCTTCCATCAGAATGTTGGACAAGGGGTCCTTTGTCCAGAACATCGTTTTTCCCTCTTGAATTAGCAAGCACACTGGCCAAGTGGC
This sequence comes from Salvelinus namaycush, assembly GCF_016432855.1. Taxonomy (NCBI): domain Eukaryota; kingdom Metazoa; phylum Chordata; class Actinopteri; order Salmoniformes; family Salmonidae; genus Salvelinus; species Salvelinus namaycush. The sequence goes on from NC_052321.1 coordinate 30,891,299, forward strand.
TCGAAGCTCTCCTTTCTGAACAAAGGCACACAACGCAACACGCCTAACGTCCCGAATAAATTTCAAAAATCTAATAAAACTATATTGAAAAAACATACTTTACGATGATATGGTCACATGTATCAAATAAAATCAAAGCCGGAGATAGTAATCGCCTATAACGACAGCTATTCAGATGGCAAATCCAGGACCAACTTCGCGCCTTCCTGAAAACATAAAATGGGTGACACGTCATTCCAAGAGGACGTATTCCATCTCAGACCAAGATAATCACTCCATTTCTTCTCTCACTGCATCTTGACATCCTGGGGAAGGTGTATGACGTGCATGTATACTAATAGCTATCATGCCCATTTATAGGCAGGACCCAGAAGAGAGCATCGATTTCAGATTTTCCACTTCCTGGTCAGGAAGTTTGTGCCAAATGAGTTCTGTTTCACTCACAGATATAATTCAAACGGTTTTAGAAACTAGAGAGTGTTTTCTATCCAATAGTAATAATAATATGCATATTGTACGAGCAAGAATTGAGTACGAGGCCGTTTAAATTGGGCACGTTTTTCCCCCAAAGTGACAACAGCGCCCTCTGTCCTCATCAGGTTAAAGATGACCTGGAGCCATTGTGTTTGGCGACGAATATGAAGCAAGGGCCAGCCAACGAGAGCATACAGGTCGCAGTGGTGGGTAGTATATGGGGCTTTGGTGACAAAACGGATGGCACTGTGATAGACTACATCCAATTTGCTGAGTAGAGTGTTGGAGGCTATTTTGTAAATGACATTGTCAAGGATCGGTAGGATAGTCAGTTTTACAAGGGTATATTTGGCAGCATGAGTGAAGGATACTTTGTTGTGAAATAGGAAGCTGATTCTAGATTTAGTTTTGGAGATGCTTAATGTGAGTCTGGAAGGAGAGTTTACAGTCTAACCAGACACCTAGGTATTTGTAGTTGTCCACATATTCTAAGTCAGAACCGTCCAGAGTAGTGATGCTGGCGGGTGCGGGCAGCGATCGGTTGACGAGCATGCATTTAGTTTTACTTGCATTTAAGAGCAGTTGGGGGTCACGGAAGGAGTGTTGTATGGCATTGAAGAAGGTCTGGAGGTTTGTTAACACAGTCTTCAAAGAAGGGCCAAAAGTATGCAGAATGGTGTCGTCTGCGTAGAGGTGGATCAGGGAATCAACAGCAGCAAGAGCGACAACATTAATGTATACAGAGACAAGAGTCGGCCCGAGAATTGAACCCTGTGGCACCCCCATAGAGACTGCCAGAGGTCCAGACCACAGGCCCTCCGATTTGACATACTGAACTCCATCTGAGAAGTAGTTGGTGAACCAGGCGAGGCAAGGCTGTTGAGTCTGTCAATCACTGCATTCTTATCGGCAGAGTCGAAAGCCTTGGCCAGGTCGATGAATACGGCTGCACAGTATTGTCTTTTATCGATGGCGGTTATGATATAATTTAGGACCTTGAGCGTGGCTGAGGTGCACCCATGACCAGCTCGGAAACCAGATTGCATAGCGGAGAAGGTACGGTGGGATTCGAAATGGTCGGTGATCTGTTTGTTGACTTGGCTTTCTAAGACTTTAGAAAGGCAGGGTAGGATAGATATAGGTCTGTAACAGTTTGGGTCTAGAGTGTCACCCCCTTTGAAGAGGGAGATGACCGCGGCAGCTTTCCAATCTTTAGGGATCTCAAACGATACGAAAGAGAGGTTGAACAGGCTAGTAATAGGGGTTGTGACAATTGCGGCAGATAATTTTAGAATGAGAGGGGCCAGATTGTCTAGCCCAGCTGATTTGTAGGGGTCCAGATTTTGCAGCTCTTTCAGAACATCAGCTATCTGGATTTGGGTGATGGAGAAATGGGGGAGGCTTGGGCAAGTTGCTGTGGGCGGTGCAGAGCTGTTGACCGGGGTAGGGGTAGCCAGGTGGAAAGCATGGCCAGCCGTAGGAAAATGCTTATTGAAATTCTCAATTATAGTGGATTTATCGGTGGTGACAGTGTTACCTAGGCTCAGTGCAGTTGGCAGCTGGGAGGAGGTGCTCTTATTTTCCATGAACTTTACAGTGTCCCAGAACTTTTTGAAGTTTGTGCTACAGGATGCAAATTTCTGTTTGAAAAAGCTAGCCTTTGCTTTCCTAACTGCCTGTGTATATTGGTTCCTAACTTCCCTGAAATGTTGCATATCGCTGGGGCTATTCCATGCTAATGCAGTACGCATTTCACCAGATGGTTTGTTGAGCATCTATAGATGGACTATAGACTACCTTGTTCAAAATTATAAGATATACTGTTGAGATGCTACTGAAAGGATAAAGACATGCTGATGAAATGCTGCTGATAGTCTACAGCAAAATCAAAGGTGTACATTTAGCTCAAAGTGTTAAATGTACATGTTTTGGTGAATATGAGTCTGACTGAACTGGTGTGAAAATAATACTTTAGAAAGTGTTAAAGATGTAACTCTGTTCCAGTGTTCCCCATCAAAGTGTGCAAATGAACTTGATTGTGGTGTTTGCATAGCTCTACCGTAGAGTAATAAGCAGCACCTACAGTGTAAAACATAACACTTGATTTAGAGTAAACTGGACTCACTTTGCTTAGTGCTGACGCTGTTACACTTTCTCAGTGTAAGAAATGAACACCTGTAGTGTTATTTATCTTTGTGAAACATACAATTAGTCAATCAATGTACAAAACACAGATATTAAATACAATCCCCCAAGGAATCTACATGCAGTAGAGCATGCAGGGAAATTTGATAATGATTGGCGTTGTTTGATGGAACTGTTTTACTCTCCACAGTGTAAAATAATAACTCTGGTTATTAACACCACTGAGGGTTAATTTCACTCTTACAGAGTCAACACTAGAATAGTTACACTGAAAAATAAACAGCCAATTTGCTATGTGTAGACTACAGACACGTTCTTGTTGAAAGACAACAGACATGCAGTTGACATGTTGCTGATAGTTTGTAGAGCGTCTACAGATGGACCATCCAAATAAAGTGTGACCAAGACGGTAGTCTCTTCCTTGATAGGTTGGTAATGCATGTTACAGAGTGGAAGGAGTTTTGTTGATTGAGACTGTAGGGCTATGTATTGTTCCCCTGTGAATTCTCTATTTACACCTTGATTCTTAGTGTGATTTTCTAAATTAAAGAACTTGATATAGAGAAAAAGTGTTAATAAAAATAATACATGTCATTCAAAGCACCTTACAAATAAACCAAGGACACTGTACAGCAGCAAGAGAGTGTTGGAACTGATGTATCCTGTGTGGTGAATTATTATTGTGAGTATGAATGGAGTTTAGGCCATGAAACTGTGTGTATGCTAATTCAGAAAGGTTGTTGAACTAATCAGATAAGAGTAAATTGCCTAGGATCAGAGAGCAGAATCAGGCCCAAAACAGAAGATGGACGGGGTGTGATTCTGACATCTGGCTAAACAAAGAGAGGACCATGGACATTCCACAGGGGAATGGAGGGAAACTCATTGGGCTCATAAAATGTATAGCTGGTGAGGTGAACCCTACAAGGGAAGAGTATAACATGTGTGTTGTGAGCTTTCTAAATGTATGCACTCAGCTGACGGCATCCTTGGTATTAAACACTTGAAACTTCTCTTGCGCTTTTGGTCTAAAATTACTTATTGCAAAGAGGTTGCAATAGCATTTTTCTTTTAACAGAACTCTAACAACAGCAGCAGGTGCAATTGAAATGTCTGAACGTCTCTGAAATGTGCTGGTTATGTTCAATACAAGTTCAACAAAAACACTAACTCCTTGAGTGCAAAGGAACCTTCAGAATCAGTAAGTCATTCTGACGACACATGCCTCATTCACTTCATTAATTCCTTCATATGCGATACTGGGAACTGGACTGTGAGGAAATGCAACAGTCGTGTGGGTGTTAATCTACAGAAGATAATGTAAAGGTTTCTGATGTGTTTGTGCATGCATGAGTGTGTGTGTACATGCACGCATCCGAAGCCCCCCTGCACCCTGCATTGATCCATCAAGGTGTGAAAAAGCACCAGATGGGGCCTAACCACTTTAATAGTATATGAGTTTGTGAAGTTTTAAATGAAGCCCTGGGAGTCACACACAGGCTGCTGAGTGATTGTTTAGATGGTCTGCTTAATTTGGCATAGCTGATTAAGTGCGTACGTCAGGGAGAAGGAAGGAAGTGTCAGAGGTGGACGCAGCATGGCACACGCCTTGTCTCTCTGCTCCTAGTGACACGTCAACACACCAGGGTTGCCCCTGACAACATCCCTCAGAATAGATCCCCCGTGATGATGACTCTGTGTTGAATCTTTTCTCAGTGACCGACGCAGAGGTCCACGCACAAAGAAAGGTGTTCCATGAGGTCCATGTACAGACAGGGCTGTGCAGAGAAAAGATGGGTAACAAATGCTTATGAATGTGTTATGTAGTCCCAAAGATACCCTATTAAGTGTTTGAGGAAAGATACATCTGGCACCTTGTATCCAATTTACATACAAATAATCCCGACTTTGTTTTTAAAAATGGAAATACTAACATTATCTACATTCACACCTCTTTTTCAGTTTTGCTCTCAACTACAGAGAGATACAATTATATGATCCACACTAATACAACTGATGCACGGCATCAATGACAAGAACTAATGGTTCCTGATGATGGATTTTGATGCACCAATCAAACCTGTGGCAGCCTCAGATCATGAGATGTGTTTGTATATAGTGCTGACATCTATGGAAATCAACTCATTGTTATTCTCTCTGATGAATGGCATGTGTCGTTGGTCAAGGTGAACAGAAAATGATTAGAAAATAATCACGCATTGTGTAAATGTGTAGCCATTTGTTGGCTTGGCTGTGTTGTTTATATTATATAGAGAATTGCTGGCTGCATGGCCACAGGTAATACCACCATGCTGCTGTATTATGATGATTAATGATCTTCTTTTAAAAGATGCAAATTGCTTTGTGAAAAGCATCACCATTTTGTTCTAGCTGGTGCAGGTAATCTGTTCTCTCCTTTGTTTTAAGTGGAGGCAGCTGTCCAGTCTGTGCATTTGGCTTGACTTTTCAAGCGGTGTGTTAGATTGCACCAACTCTTAAGAGTGGAATTTGATCCAGGGGGTTGATTTATTTGATAAAAAGGATGGGTAACGCGTTAACATGACTACATATCCATAACGAATTTATTACACATCTATAAGCATTTCATAAACATGTTATAACAGGTCCTTACCACATTAATTAAATATATCCATAGCACACAGGGGCGCTACTTTGGTTTTAGAAGTGGGGGGGACATAATATTATTCTTATTATTATTTGTATATTTTTTAATCCAGTCGGATAAACAGCCTACTCGGAGACGTACAAAGACAGCGTAATGTCATCATTATGACTGTTCTCAAAAGTGTGCTTCTGCCATACCAGTGTTAGTGAATATTCCAAAGGCCAAAACCCGTTTTGAAAATTATGCTGATATATAGCCTGTACCATCCCTATTTCCCCCACCGGCTGGTATAGGGCCTTGACTTACCTTCTGCCTCTTCTTCTTACTGAGGTCCATGGTGCATGAAGATCCCCACAGGGTTGAATCCTTGAGGTACATTTTAAGGATGAAATTGTGTAGTTGAGGGGCATATCATAACTCATTAACAGCCCCCCTCCACATCAAAATGAATTTGGCCACACTAGAATATAACACACACATGAATGGTCTATGTATGAATTCTATTATTTTATTTCATTTTTTGGGAGGGCAGGGCTTTTTATTTAAATTTTATTTATTTAACTAGGTAAGTCAGTTAAGAACAAATTCTTATTTACAATGACGGCCTAACAAAAGGCCTCCTGCGGGGACAGGGGCTGGGATAAAAAAATATATAAAAAAATATAGGACAAAACACAGATCACGACAAGAGAGAGACCTAAGACAACAGCATAGCATGGCAGCAACACATGACAACTCGAAGATAAAACAAATGATGGTGCCTGGTGGTAGAAAGATACAAACCAGTAGTCTTATGAAGTAATAGTTTTATTTTCTGTATCATTGAAGTTCAAGTACTCCCTCTAAAGTGTTCTTGCAACTTTTGACACGTTCCATTTTCATAGATGGTAAAACATAGCGTGCCATGCAACCAATCTCAAACTCCCTCTGTGAATTGGAAAACAGATAATGCATCGTTCCTCCTCTGCCTAGATTAACATTTTATTCTTATTCCAGAAATGAAGGGAAATCTATTGTGGATTGTTTCCCTTTTTTTGTTCGCTTCTCTTCATTTTCTTCTAAACGAGAAAAATAATCTGTATGCAAGAGCTGGAACACAACAACAAAGGTAAATTGAAATGTCTTTTTTTATTCATGTGAAGAGTTTGTTGGTGCAAGGAACCGCTGTATGGGGATATTGCAGCACAAATTAAGGTTGACAGTACAAGCCATCCCTGGCATCCATGCAAGGTCTTGTGAAACTTTTTTGTTATATACAGTGCCTTGTGAAAGTATTCAGATCCCTTGACTTTTTCCACATTTTGTTAGGTTAGAGCCTTATTCTAAAATGGATTAAATTTTTTCTCTCTCATCAATCTACATACAATAATGACAAAGCCAAAACAGGTTTTTAGACATTTTTGCAAATGTGTGAAAAAAAAAACTGAAATATAACATTTACATAAGTATTCAAACCCTTTACTTAATACTTTGTTGAAGCACCTTCGGCAGCAATTACAGCCTTGAGTCTTCTTGGGTATGACACTACAAGTATGTCACACCAATATTTGGGGAGGTTCTCCCATTCTTCTCTGCAGATCCTGTCAAGCTCTGTCTGGTTGGATGGGGAGCATTGCTGCACAGCTATTTTCAGGTCTCCAGAGACGTTAGATTGGGTTCAAGTCCAGGCTCCGACTAAGCCACTCAAGGACATTCAGAGACTTGTCCCAAAGCCACTCCTGCGTTGTCTTGACTGTGTGCTTAGGGTTGTTGTCCTGTTGGAAGGTGAAACTTCTCTTCAGTCTGAGGTCCTGAGTGCTCTGGAGCAGGTTTTCATCAAGGATCTCTCTGTACTTTGCTGAGTTCATCTTTGCCTCAATCCTGACTGGTCTCCCAGTCCCTGCCGCTGAAAAACACCACAGCATGATGCTGCCACCACCATACTTCACCGTAGGGATGGTGCCTGTTTTTTTCCAGACGTGACACTTAGCATTCATGCCAATAGTCTTTAGGTGCCTTTTGGAAAACTCTAAGAGGGCTGTCATGTGCCGTTTACTGGGGAGTGGCTTCTATCTGGCCAGTCTACCATAAAGGCCTGATTGGTGGAGTGCTGCAGAGATGGTTGTTCTTCTGGAAGGTTCTCCCATCTCCACAGAGGAACTCCAGAGCTCAGTCAGAGTGACCATCGGGTTCTGGATCACCATCCTCACCAAGGCCCTTCTCCCCCGATTGCTCAGTTTGGCCGAGCGACCAGCTCTACGAAGAGTCTTAGTGTTTCCAAAATTCTTCCATTTAATGGAGGCCACTGTGTTTTTGGGGACCTTTAATGCTGCAGACATGTTTTGGTACCCTTCCCTAGATCTGAACTTAGACAAAATCCTCTGACATGCACTGTCAACTGTGGGACCTTATATAGACAGGTGTGTGCTTTTCCAAATCATGTCCAATCAATTGAATTTACAACAGGTGGACTCCAATCAAGTTGTAGAAGCATCTCAAAGATTATCATTGGAAACAGGATGCACCTAAGCTGAATTTTGAGTCTCATAGCAAAGGGTCTAAATACTTATGTAAATAAGGTTGTTATTTTTTTATTATACATTTGCAAACATTTCTAAAAAACGGTTTTCTCTTTGTCATTATGAGGTATTGTGTATAGATTGCTAATGCAATTTTTTTTATTTAATCAATTTTAGAACAAGGCTGTAACGTAGCAAAATGTGCAAAAAGCCAAGGGATCTGAATACTTTCCGAAGGCACTGAGTATACAAAACATTAAGAACATCTGCTCTTTCCATGACATAGACTGACAAGGTGAATCCTGGTGAAAGCTATGATCCCTTATTGATGTCACTTGTTAAATCCACTTCAATCAGTGTAGATGAAGGGGAGGAGACAGCTTAAATAATGTTTTTTAAGCTTTCAGACAATTGAGACATGGATTGCATGCCATTCAGAGGGTGAATAGGCAAGACAAAACATTTAAGTGCCTTTGGTATTTGGTATTTTATTAGGATCCCCATTTAGTTGTTGATAAAGCAGCAGCTACTCTTCCTGGGGTCCACACAAAACATAATACAGAACATCATTAGACAAGAAAAGCTCAAGGACAGAACTACATACATTTTTAAAAAGTCACACGTAGCCTACATATCAATGCATACACACAAACTATCTAGGTCAAATAGGGGAGAGGAATTGTGCCATGAGATGTTGCTTTTGAACGGCGTATGGTAGTAGCTACCATGAGCACCGGTTTGTGTCAAGAACTGCAACACTGCTGGGTTTTTCATACCCATCCATATGGTTGGTAAGATGGCGCCGACAGAGATGGTCGCCTTGCTTTAGGCCCTTAGAAAACTATGCAGTTATTTATTTTTTTATGTATTATTTCTTACATTGTTAGCCCATAAAATCTCAAGCATTATTATTACATACAGCCGGGAAGAACTATTGGATATAAAAGCGATGTCAACTTACCATCATTACGACCAGGAATACGTCTTTTCCGAAAGCGGATCCTTTGTTTGGACCTCCACCCTGGACATGCGATCGTATCCCAGAGGCCGATCAAAAACAACGCGGTCACCGCAGGAGAAGCAGACGGAGCGGCCTACTGGTCAGACTCAGAAGGCGAGCACACCATCCATCGCTTCCGAGCATATTACTCACCGATGTCCAATCTCTAGATAACAATGTGGATGAAATTAGGGCACGAGTTGCCTTCCAGAGAGACATCAGAGATTGTAACATTCTCTGTTTCACGGAAACATGGCTCACTCGTGATATGTTGTAAGAGTCGGTACAGCCACCTGGTTTCTTCACGCATCGCGCCGACAGAAACAAACATCTCTCTGGTAAGAAGAAGGGTGGTGGGTGTATGCCTTTATGATTAATGACTCATGGTGTAATCACAACAACATACAGGAACTCAAGTCCTTTTGTTCACCCGACCTAGAATTCCTTACAATCAAATGCCGACTGCATTATCTTCCAAGAGAATTCTCTTTGATTATAGTCACAGCCGTGTATATCCCCCACAAGCAGATCTCTCGTCGGCCCTGAAAGAATTTCACTGGACTCTATGTAAACTGGAAACCAGAAATTCTGAAGTTGCATTTATTGTAGCTGGGGATTTTAACAAAGCTAACCTAAGAACCATACTTCCTAAATTCTATCAGCATATCGAATGCGCGACGAGTTAGTAGCTTTCTGGATCATTGCTACTCGAACTTCCGCAATGAATACAAAGCCCTCCTCCGTCCTGCCTTCGGCAAATCTGAACATAACTCCATGTTGTTGCTCCCAGCCTATAGACAGAAACTAAAACAGGAAACACCTGTGCTCAGGTCAATGGTCTGACCAATCGAATTCCACGCTTCAAGATTGCTTCGATCACGTGGACTGGGATATGTCCGGATAGCCTCAGGCAATAACAATGATGTGTATGCTGACTCGGTGAGTGAGTTTATTAGCAAGTGCATCGGAGATGTCGTACCATCTGTGACCATTAAAACCTTCTCGAACCAGAAACTGTGGATTGATGGCAGCATTCGCGCAAAATGGCAGGTAACCTAGTGGTTCGAGCATTGGGCCAGTAACCGAAAGGTTGCTAGATCAAATCCCTGAGCTGACAAGGTAAAAATCTGCCATTCTGCCCCTGAACAAGGCAGTTAACCAAAGGTTCCTAGGCCGTCATTGTAAATAAGAATTTGTTCTTAACTAACTTGTCTAGTTAAATAAAGGTTAAATAAATAAAAAATGTAAAACTGGAAGCGCGTACCACCACTTTTATTCATAGCAAGGCGACCGGGAAACACGACCGAATTCAAACAGTGCAGCAATTCCCTACGCAAGGCAATCAAACAAGCAAAGCGTCAGTATAGAGACAAAGTCGCAATTCAATGGCTCAAACACGAGACATATGTGGCAGGGTCTACAGTCAATCACGGATTACAAAAAGAAAACCATCCCTGTAGCGGACATCGACGTCTTGGTTCCAGACAAATGAAACAACTACTTTGCTCGCTTTGAGGACAATACTGTACAGTGCCACTGACATGGCCCGCTACCAAAGCCTGTGGGCTCTCTTTCTCCGTGGCCAATGTGAATAAAATATTTAAACATGTTAACCCTCGCAAGGCTGCCAGCCCAGACAGCATCCCTAGCTGCGTCCTCAGCTGGCTGGTGTGTTTACAGACATATTCAACCAATTCCTATCCCAGTCTGTTGTCCCCACATGCTTCAAGATGGCGACCATTGTTCCAGTTCCCAAGAAAGCTAAGATAACTGAACAAAATGACTAACGCCCCATTGCACTCACTTCTGTCATCATGAAGTGCTTTGAGAGACTAGTCAAGGACCATATCACCTCCACCCTACCTGATATCCGAGTCCCACTCCAATTTGCTTACCGCCCCAATAGATCCACTGACGATGCAATCGCCATTACACTGCACTATCTCATCTGGACAAGAGGAATACCTATGTAAGAATGCTGTTTATTAACTACAGCTCAGCATTTAACACCATAGTACCCTCCAAACTCGTCATTAAGCTTGAGACCCTGGGTCTCGACCCCGCCCTGTGCAACTGGGTCTGGAGTTTCTGACGGACCGCCCCCAGGTGGTGAAGGTAGGAAACAACATCTCCACCCCACTGATCCTCAACACTGGGACCCCACAAGGGTACGTTCTCAGCCCTCTCCTGTACTCCCTGTCACTCAACGTCAACAAAACAAAGGAGATGATCGTGAACTTCAGGAAACAGCAGAGGTAGCACCCCCCCCCCCCTACAGCACCCTATGTCACAGGAAGGCCAAAAAGATCATCAAGGACAACAACCACCCGAGCCACTACCAGTTCACCCCGTGATCATCCAGAAGGCGAGGTCAGTACAGGTGGATCAAAGCTGGGACCGAGAGACTGAAAAACAGCTTCTATCTCAAGGCCGTCAGACTGTTAATTAAACAGCCATCACTAACATAGAGACTCATATCTCTGGCCACTTAAATAAACTGACTAAATTAATAAAGGTATCACTAGTCACTTTAACGTCTTATGGCTGGGGGCAGTATTGAGTAGCTTGGATGAATAAGGTGCCCAGAGTAAACTGCCTGCTACTCAGGCCCTGAAGCTAAGATATGCATAGTATTATTAGATTTGGATAGAACACACTCTGAAGTTTATAAAACTGTTTGAATGTTGTCTGTGAGTATAACAGAATTCATATGGCAGGCAAAAACCTGAGAAAAAATCCAACCAGGAAGTGGGAAATCTGAGGTTTGTAGGTTTTCAACTCTTTGCCTATCCAATATACAGTGTCTATGGGGTCATAAGGCTTCCACGAGATGTCAACAGTCTTTAGAACCTTGTTTCAGGCTTCTACTGTGAATGGGGAGACAATAGAGCTGATTGACTAAGAGGTCTGGCAGAATGCCATGAGCTCAGTCAGGCGTGCGCCCGTGAGAGTTAGCTGCGTTCCTTTTCCTTTCTAAAGACAAAGGAATTTTCCGGTTGAAACATTATTGAAGATTTATGATAAATACATCCTAAAGATTGATTCTATACATCGTTTGACATGTTTCTACGAACTGTGCCTTGTGAACTAAACGCGCTAACAAAAAGGAGGTATTTGGACATAAATGATGGACTTTATCGAACAAAACAAACATCTATTGTGGAACTGGGATTCCTGGGAGTGCATTCTGATGAAGATCATCAAAGGTAAGTGAATATTTATAATGCTATTTCTGACTTCTGTTGACTCCACAACATGGTGGGTATCTGTATGGCTTGTTTTGGTCTCTGAGCGCTGTACTCAGATTATTGCATGGTGTGCTTTTTCCGTAAAGCTTTTTTGAAATCTGACACAGCAGTTGCGTTAAGGAAAAGTTTATCTAAAATTCCATGCATCTTTTATCAATGTTTATTATGAGTATTTCTGTAAATTGATGTGGCTCTCTGAAAAATATTACTGAACATAACGCGCCAATAAACTAAGATTTTTGGATATAAATATGAACTTTATCGAACAAAACATACATGTATTGTGTAACATGAAGTCCTATGAGTGTCATCTGATGAAGATCATCAAAGGTTAGTGATTAATTTTATCTATTTCTGCTTTTTGTTACTCCTCACTTTGGCTGGAAAAATGGCTGTGTTTTTCTGTGACTAGGTGCTGACCTAACATAATCGCATGGTATGCTTTCGTCGTAAAGCCTTTTTGAAATCGGACACTGTGGTGGGATTAACAACAAGTTTATCTTTAAAATGGTGTATAATACTTATATGTTTGAGGAATTTTAATTGTGAGATTTCTGTTGTTTGAATTTGGCGCCCTGCACTTTCACTGGCTGTTGTCAACTCGATCCCGTTAACGGGATCTCAGCCATAACAACGCTACTTTAATAATGTTTACATATCCTACATTACTCATATGTATATACTGTATTCTACACCATCTACTGTATCTTGACTATGCCGCACGCCATCGCTCATCCATATATTTACATGTACAGATTCTTATGCATCCCTTTGTATTTGTGTTTGTATAAGGTAGTTTTTGTGAATTTATTAGATTGCTTGTTGAATATTACTGCATAGTCAGAAGCACAAGCATTTCGCAACACTCGCCTTACAATCTGCATGTGACCAATAAAATTAGATTTGATTTGATCAAGAATGGTCCAACACCAAAAGGACATCTATCCAATTTGACACATCTTTGGGAAGCATTGGCGTCAACATGGGCCAGCATCCCTGTGTTTGGTATACTCAGTGTATATGTGACTCGTTTCAGGAAACTAGGCATATGTCGCGCATCACTATTTCAAAGAAGAAGCATTTGAATATAAAAACATTTTTGGCAGAAATGCCGTTTCGAATATGTGAACTGTCATGTGCCTTAATAACACATTTGTATTCCATCCATAACTACGAATACAATTGTTAAATCACAAGCCTAGTTTGTTTAGCCACAGAAAAAGACAGGAATCTTCTCACTAGCCATGATTGGCTGAGATAATGTATGGGCTGGACATGCCGAGAGATGAGTTTGGATTGGTCTGCCACGTAGCGTGCTTCTGTCTATAACATGAGCTGTTCAGTATGTGTTGACAGTCCTTTCAACAGCGTTGTTTTTGAAAGATATAACATTAGCCATCAAGAACTACAAAAGTTTTGCTACTTTTCTCAAAGACATTGATGCCCTGAATTTGAGGTGCTATCGACATATCAGTTGGAAAAAGTGATGGGCTACTTTCTGCACATGCCACGGTCAGTGTGAACTGGAGTGTCTTGACACAACGCTGGCCAAACAAGATGCAGCCACAAACAAAACAGAGTTAAATGGTTCCAGTCTGCCGTGAAGTGTTCATCTATGAATACGGGTCCAACTACATTGTCAGAAAGTCATATTTATTGCAAGCTAAAGCGTGCTGTTAGTTAGCTAGCTCACTAGCTAACGTTACGTGTATGACCTGTGTAGTAATATTATTCTAATCAGAAAATCTATTTGCATTGCTAGTTATAGCCTAATGTTAGCTACCTAACATTGAACCAAGTTTGTTAGCTTTAGCTACCTGCAGATTCATACAACAGCTATGACAATATTTGTATTGTTAGTAGTATGAGTTGGGATTATGCCAGTTCATTGTTTAGCCAGCTAACGTAAACTCACTCACTTTTGTACATCGCCTTGGTCCGTACAATTGACCTTATTTTAGCGCCCCAAAAACGTAATACTTCCAGATCAACTGTAATGTCAATACCATTGTAAAGCACAATTTCTCCCCTTTCCAACAGAATCAATTACATGACCCCCACGCTGCCCGTTTCTGCATGATTCAAGAAGGCAATGAGGCCCGTTTGGTCTTTTTAAAAATGGCGGGTGGGGAAGCGAAACTAATGCGTGATAGTGAGAAGGAGAGATGTGTGGGAAAATTGCTTTTTTTCACTCAATCTGTCCAACTTGTAAATAAAAAAAATGTAAATAAAACACTATAAAGAGTTTATATAATGTGTCATTACATACTTATTTGAAGGTTTGTGTCGAATTTGAATCAGGTTTTTAGGGCGGTGCTAAAGTGATCTTAGAAGTAAACAGCGGCTTTGAGAATGATGATCGCATGCAATGATGACGCAAAAAATGACTGTATCCCCCCTTACCCCCGTCACTGTCCATTTCTTGTTTTTAAAGGATGAGAGAAGTGCTACACCTGGTGGAGAGAGATTGTAAGACAAAGTTGCTTTATGCGTGCTGTACGTTACGGCATGGCACGTCACGATGTAACGTGACATTACATCGTAGAGCCATTAACATGTCGATCAACACTTGAATAGAAACGTAGTTCACACCCCCGATATTGAAGTCAACACAGTCGCTACAGTCCCATTCGTTTTCTTTGTAGCCTCGTATGAATGTTGTTGCGCACATTTGTACGGAATGGGGTGAGTTTACATTACATGTCTAAACAAAAGACAAAAGACACTTCGGACGGATTATTACATGACCCATCAAATTAGCAATGTGTGTCTGGCGGTGATTACGGCCATCTATTGTATTTCATGAACATGTGTACTCGACAATAGTGACCCATCCACTTAGTTAGATGTGGCTGGGGGTGGTTATAGCATTTAATTCACATGACCCATCATTTTAGACAAGTGTGTCAGGTAAGCATCATTTAATAATGATAAAGTGTTCTTGATATTGCTACTATGCAAGTAACCACTTACACCTTCTGTATCCTGTACAGGTGACAAATAAATTTAGATTTGATATAGCGTGTGTTTACAGGTTAAGATGTTGTCAGCTATATATGTTGATTATTTGAACTGGCTAGACAGCTAACAATCTAGAAATGAACCAAAACATTGTTTAAAAATTTGCTTTTCTTTTTTAAATCTTTATTTAACTAGGAAAGTCAGTTAAGAACAAATTCTTATTTTCAATAACAGCCTAGGAACAGTGGGTTAACTGCCTTGTTCAGGGGCAGAACGACAAATTCTTACCTTGTCAGCTCGGGGATTCGATTTTGCAACCTTTTGGTTACTAGTCCAATGCTCTAACCACTAGGCTACCTGCTGCCTGGTTTGCTAGATTGACATATACTAACATACATTTTTAAACAGGTGGGTTTAATGGTGATCAAATATCCAGTTATGCTATTTTGGACCACCAGGCTGCATGATGTCATGTAATTTCTGTGTTTATATTTTTTCATAACGACAATGATGTCACTGCGACAACTGTATACAGACATGTCGATAGACTCATCATAAACCAGCCTTTAGTCTTGAAAACGTTGGTTGTACACTACCGTACTCACTGTTTAGCACATGGCCATAAAGAGTTGGGTGGGGATAAGGCTTAAGAGGGTGTGAATGACGCTGAATGGGTGTAGACAAAGAAGAACTCTCCAGTAGGTGTACCAAAATATTCAAGGGACATTTTCTCAAAAGTGGGGTTACAAGTTGATCAACTTTCAAAGCATAATTACTTTCCCATTGTTCATGTAGTGTATGATATGCCATTTTCTAGCTCTCTACTTTTATCCATTTAAAATATTGCTACATGAGACCGAATTGAGCCGGTTGGTCACATATATTTCCAAAACACTATTTGCACCAATTTTTTGTTTTTTTCATCATGAGTACCTTCATGTGTGTGTAAAATATTACACTTTTTTTTTGTTCATATATTTTAGTTGTGTATGAAAATGTGTTTTTTTGTTGCTAAATGCTACATATCCATTGTTTAGCTGGAATGGAATGTTCATGTCCTGTATATTTCACCATGATACTGTATGTGGTTTTCTCACCTAGCTGCATGCACTTCCTGTAAGTCACTCTGGATAAGAGCATCTGCTAAATTACTAAAGTAAAATGTAAATGTTTTACATACAGATGTCATATCACCATATAGAATTATTATTACAAAATATAAAACATATTGATGTCACATATGTATCATGCGTAGAGTTCTTTATTAAAAATGTAGTTATTTGATACATTTTACTGTAAAACTAGCAGTACTAATTATTTCTCTGAGAGTAAGGTGAATATATAGCATTTTGCAACAAAATGTTGAAATGAAACCATCAAGTGATAGATTTTAAACAAATATGTCTGTCATTGAACAACCCCATGCCGTGATTAGATAGTGAAAAAACGTCAATCTCTTTCATAATTTCTTCAAACAATAAAATCTAATTGACCAACATTTTTGAAAATGGATATAGCGTTTTGGAATCAAACTCTTCATATCTCATCAAATTGTGTATGTTTTATTTCCCAAGACCACAAGACGAGTCACTGAAAGAAGGCAGATTGGGTTGTGTTCTTTTGAGGGCTCCTGGTTGTTCCACTAGGGGTTTTTACTCTGCATCTGACCTCACAAAGGGTTGAGTCCAACTGTTATTTGTGCAAATGCAAAAGGTATAGCACATGCTAGCGTGTGTATGCCTGTGTGTTTGAAAGTGCTTGGTGTTGTTAAGTGCGACAGAGAAGAGGCCATGGGATTATCGACAAGGTGTCACAGAGAGGGTGTATAGTGCTGTCTGGGGCTTTAATATCTTATGTCAGTCTGATCACAGACACTGGAAGGACAGACACATACACACACTCACAAACGGATGCATACACACAAACACACACAGACAGACAGACAGACACTCATACAATACTGCCAGACATTCCATTTCAATCTTGGAATGAATTTTAAAGCTTAGACTGCTAAACACAGATAATCCACCAGAAGCCCAATCATTCACAGCAAACCGGCAGACAAATAATGGGGAAATGATAAACATATTGGTCATTATTTATTCATCCATTCTGAAGTGGTAGAATCAAGATGTTCACCTCTCTGTAATGTATTCTCTGAGTCCAGAGATGGACATGCATCCTGATTAACTGACAACTTTTGACAGATCTGAGTAGACACATTTAAAACCACAGTAACATGTATGGCGAAGGATGGTCAAAATAGAATAATTCACAAACACATCATTCATTTTTGCTAATTATTTTCAGGGGGAAACTTGATATCCTGTGTTTTTGATTGAACACAAACATAAAAATCCATACTTTCAACCTTCATTTGCAAGCATTTTAGCGAGCTGTGATGTTTAGAACATTTTGTCTGAGGTGACAGTGCAACAATCTGCTCCATCACTGTGATCCACTGAGTACTGTCTGAAAGCTCATGCCAGGTGATCTGTGATCCACCAGTGTTGTCTGTCTCCAAGCCCATGCCAGGTCAGGATATCAGCTCCAGGGGACCTCATCGCCTCAATCAACCCCCTGCCAATTACTCATGTAGGAAGCTACCCTGGGTCACCCAGACGCAGACGGACAGAAATCAACTAAAAGGTGTCTGTGAGCGTGTCTGGCTAACCTCAAAGGCCTGCAGGCATTAGTCACACCAGGTGAACAGACAGAGGAGAACAGAGGGAACACAGGCAGGAGTGCCACAGAGGGAGGGGTAAGGGGAGTACCAAGTGGTAGGCTGGACTAGTGTCTCACTAACAAACAGTCTGCAACTGATCTCTCGCTCTCCCTGTCAGTCTCGAAAGTGTAGCACAATAGATACTTCAAATGTAATGGTATTTGAAATAAAAGTAATGATAACCTGATTTGTCATTGTTGATAGAGTGAGGTCTAATATTGAATTGATTCTGATTTTTCACAGAGCAATACCAGTGAAACTGTCAAGGCTCCTCTAATTACTGTAGCCCATGCTGTACTGTACATTCAGGGGAGCTATTTATGGATGAGATGTTTGTTAGCATTTCCCTAGTATTGGGAGGTTTCCCTCTAATTACCCTGTCTTCTTCAATTCAGGTCCAGTGATGCACTTGATATTCACCCACTAAAGCCATCTGATAAGCACTGTTTATAATGGCAGCAGCCAGTGGCCGCACCAGTGTGGGCTGGACTCAGACTCACAGAGCAAACCCAATAGAGATAAGGCCCATTAATTAAACAACAATGTTTGCCCAGGCACTGATCTACAGTCAGGTCCATAATTATTATCAAAAAAGACTAGTACAAATACTCAGCTATATTGTATGCTAAAAATTTAATCTGGAAATTATATTACTGTATACTAATACAATTGCTCAGAGAAAGAGATTTTGTTTAACAAGTCATCTTATTTTCTCAAAAAGATATGGGTAGATATTATTGGCACCCCTGTTTTCAATACCTTTCAATACCTCATCTTGTGAAGATAACATTCTTTAAAAAATATTATAGACTGCCATCTCCAATTCAAACCACAGGTTTTCAATGGGGTTCAAGTCCGGAGACTGAGATGTGGAGAATGTAGATTTTGGGATTTTTGTTTAGGATTTTGATGTTTGCTTGGGTTCTTGTCTTGCTGGAAGATCCACTTGTGGCCAAGTTTCAGCCTCCCAGCAACCAGGTTTTTGACACAATTGTCCTGGTACTGGGTAAAGTTAATGATGCCATTGACTTTAACAAGGGCCCCAGGACCAGTGGAAGCAACATAGCCCAATAACATTAAACATCCACCACCACACTTTTAAAAAACACACAAAGAAATGATTGACCACAAAATCAACATTTAGCAATGGCCATCTCAGTCTCCATTAAAAACCTATGGGTTGAACTGAAGAGGGTAGTCCATAAGCACAGACGAAGGATATCAAGGATCTGGAAAGATTGTGTATGGAGGAATGGTCTAAGATCCCTCCCAATGTGTTCTTAAATCTCATAAAACATTTCAGTCCAAGTGCCATTATCCTTGCAAGGTGATGTATTAAAAAGTGTTGAAAACAGGGTTGCCAATCAGTTTGACCCCTATCTTTCTGAGAGAAAAAAGTATTACTTGTTAACTAGGATAGGTGGGACGGTAGCGTCCCACTTGGCCAAAATCCAGAAAAAATGTAGCGCGCCAAATTCAAATATATTACTATAAAAATCAATCTTTCATGAAATCACACATGAAAGACACCAAATTTAAATCTACACATGTTGTGAATCCAGCCGGCATGTCTGATTTCAAAAAGGATTTACGGGGAAAGCACACCAAACAATTATGTTAGCTCAGTACATAGCCACAGAAAAACACAGCCATTTTCCCAGCAAAAGATAGTAGTAACAAAACCAGAAATAGAGATAAAATTAATCACTAACCTTTGAACATCTTCATCAGATGACACTCATATGACATCATGTTACACAATACATTTATGTTTTGTTCGATAATGTGCATATTTATATCCACAAATCTCGGTTTACATTGGCGCATGTTCAGAAATGCCTCCAAAATATCCGGAGTAATTACAGAGAGCCACGTCAAATAACAGAAATACTCATCATAAACTTTGATGAAAGATACATGTTTTACATATAATTAAAGATACACTTGTTCCTAATGCAACCGCTGTGTCAGATTTAAAAAAAACTTTACGGAAAAAGCACACCATGCAATAATCTGAGACGGCGCTCAGATAGTAACAACATTTCTCCGCCATGTTGGAGTCAACAGAAATTACATCATAAATATTCCCTTACCTTTGATTATCTTCATCAGAATGCAGTGCCAGGAATCCTAGTTCCACAATAAATCGTTGTTTTGTTCGATTATGTCCAATTAGCTAATTTTGCTAGCATGTATAGTGCACGTGTCCAAACGCTCGCGCAGATGCAGGCAAACGTCGGACGAAAACTTCAAAAAGTTATATTTCAGGTCGAATAAACTGGTCAAAGTAAGTAGAGAATCAATCTTCAGGATGTTGTTATCATTTATATCCAATAAGGTTCCAACCGGAGAATTCTTTTCAGTCTCTATAAGTAATGGAACGCAAGACGATATAATGAGGAAAGCGCACGACCAAGAACTGGCAATCTGCCAGACCACTGACTCATTCCCCTCCCAACCGGTCCCACAACACAGCATAAGTTTCATTCCACGTTCTACTGACTGTTGACATCTAGTGGAAGGCATATGAAGTGCAAACAGATCCATATATTACAGGGAATTGAATAGGCGATGACTTTAACAACGACCACTCTGATTTTTCACTTCCTGTTTGGATTTTTTCTCAGGTTTTTGCCTGCCATATGAGTTCTGTTATACTCACAGACATCATTCAAACAGTTTTAGAAACGTCAGAGTGTTTTCTATCCAATAGTAATAATACTATGCATATATTAGCATGTGGGACAGAGTAGGGAGGCAGTTCCCTATGGGCACGAAATTCATCCAAAAGTGAAAATGCTGCCCCCTATACCAAAGAAGTTAAACAAATCTCTTTCTCTGAGCAATTGTATTAGTATAAAATAATATAATTTTCCTTTTAAATTTTTTTATTTAACATAGCTCAGTATATGTATTATTTTGTTGTATACAGTCATTTTT
Source organism: Salvelinus namaycush (assembly GCF_016432855.1). Taxonomy (NCBI): domain Eukaryota; kingdom Metazoa; phylum Chordata; class Actinopteri; order Salmoniformes; family Salmonidae; genus Salvelinus; species Salvelinus namaycush. Next base: position 30,911,916 of record NC_052321.1, read on the forward strand.
GCTCATCTTTATCAAGGGTGTCAATAATTTTGGACCTGACTGTATACACTTCTGACTGCTGACCTTTGGAAAGTTTGACGACAGAAGCTTGCTCTTTAATAATTGTTTACTACCTCAAAAGGTATTATGCCAGGATGAGCCCTCACATCCTCCAGCCGGGTGGAATTATCACCTGCACCGCAGCATATGTGGCTCGGCGTGTTCACACCACGCACCCCGCCACCCACTACCAACACTCCTAAACATCATTTTCAGATCGTACCACTGAGAATACATATTCAGGGCCAGGCCAACGCGACGCTTCTGTGTATAACTTAACTAAAAGTTAAGCCTAAGGAGAGCTTTTTAGAGAAAATATATAAATTAAAAAACTCCTGTTGTACGCAATTAAATCAATTTCACTGTTTCCGATCCATCATCAGCAAAGTGCTGTGACTGAAAACAAATCAGTGCATCAGCAACCAAAGCAACAAGCAGCGAGCTAGCTCATCGATGGTAATTACAAAATTTAAATCAAGCAAAAGCCATGGCAATTTGGTGTTTTGCTTTAATTGTGTAATGGCAGTTATTTTCCAACTAGGGAGAGGTTCTAATTTGTTTGCTTGATTGATTTATTCTTAAGGTAAATGCTCTAATAGGTGGAGAGGCATGAGTAAATGAACAATGTTTTCTAATGGAGGGAATTATTAGACTTTACCTGCTGTGTCTCTCTACCAACACTGTCAGCCCTTGTCTAGGCTCTGTGTTGGTGACTATACAGATGAAACCATTATGGCTTATGAGGACAATGACACACAGCTAGTCTCAGTCAAAAACAAATATGCCTTGAAATTGGAAATGCTTTAATCTTTCGGTTTCACATGTGTGCTCTAACTTGGATGAGACTGATTAGTTATTTGTATCAAAGGTCATCACGTGGGTGATGCATGGGTCAGTAACATTTATAATCATAAAGACCCAAACATGTTTCAAATGTACCTATATCCGCTTTATCTCATGTGAAGACCCCCCCCCCGCAAAAAAAATTATCTTCCTGAAACTGCTGTGTTTAATTGTTTTGCTTGCCGTATCAGGGCTACCTCTCTACTAATTTAATAAGCCATGTTTCTGACCTGTCTCCCTCTGCTCAATCTCTGTTTTGACAATTTCTCCTCTGCTGTTTTATGCCCTGTGCATCTCTCAGCAGACACACACAGACTGACAGAATGTTCTGCATCGCTGCTGTAAACAGTTTTGGTTCTGCATTACAGATGGATGATGAACTAAGACATGAAAGCTTCCTCTCATTCCTCTGGTGATGATTCTTCCCCAGTAGATGCATCTGTATTCCACATCGTTGTCTTCTCCAGGCATAAGTAATCACAGTAATAACGCTGGTAGTAAAATTACGTGTTTGTTCTCAATGGGAAAAAATTAAACATTCACTGTTCACTTCAAACATCAGGAAGCATTAAATCATCCTCTCTCTCACAGACTATGCTAGGTGTAGAATACAAAAGAAGGTAGGTTCTTTCATCTGAAGATTATACATGTGTGCACGTGCATGGGAGTGTGTCTGTGCTCAAACAGCCTTATTTAGAGAAGTAGTCCATTCCAGAACAGCATGTAACTCATCTCCAAAACCTGGGCGCTTTACCGGAGTCCCCCCATTAGACTGGGGTGCATGCAGGTCTATTCCACATGTCCATAAGGGATAGAAATACTTGTGTAAAACATGTACCTTGACTTTGAGGATCTGAAAACCACAAATCATTAGCTTGTAGAGACACATGTCAAAGAGGAGTGTATTTTATTTAAGTCCTCACACTGACAGACAGTTAGGCAGGCGAACATGACACACACACCAGGGACTGACTGATATTACAAGTATTCCGTGGCAATCCAGTCATTACCTTTGATATGTCCTGAAGACAACGGGTGACCTCACAGTAAGTGAAATGTTATTTTAACTCCTGAGAGAAAGTTGTCTGCCTCTGGATGACATTCACCCCACCATTCTCCCCAAACCCCAATCCATGTGGCAGTTACGTCCCTTTCAAACGGACAACTTTGCTTGAATATTGAAAAGAGAACCCAACTGGTGAACCAAGAATAAATTATTAAATCTAATTTAGTCAGTACGTTTCCACCTTATTTCAATGCATTCCCTGTCTTGGATTAGACAATAAAATATTTTTTGTAAAACTGAGAGAAGAATAGGAAAAGGTGGTTGACTGAAGAGAGGCTGTCTGTTATTGCAGCTTCCCCTGTGAATCAGCAGGTGTGATATCTGACATGACAGGGTTCGCACGGAAGAGACAAGTGTTGTGCCGGCTGGTCACTTAGGACCCACAGATGTGTGACACCACCCTGTCAGTCTGGAATGGAGTGTGGATTGAGCCATGACACACCGGTGTCACATCTAGTCCATCGCCACAATGACTAAATTACTGATCCCTGTCTCTCAACTGTTTCTAGCTAGCCACTCCGACTTAGCACTGTGTCATGACTGTCCTGTGAGGATCCAAATAGGTCCGATCAGCTTTGCAATAAATAACTTCAACCAAATCTCCTCTCACCCACAGAGGGGGGAGAAGAGAACTGGTGGGGGTTGACAGCTCACACCCTGTTGTAAATCCAGGAGAGAACATTCAGCTTCTCCCTCTCCAAATTCACCCAAGGAATATGCCTTTGTTTCAACACACTTTTCCCACTGAAACTCTAACACGTTCTTAAGCGAACTATTGGAATAATATTTCTAACATAGAACGTGGGGGATGGGCAGACCTAAAAGAACACTAATGTCATATTGTGTTTTATTTTGTGATGTCATTAAAAATGTTAAAGAAAATACTGTAACTTGAAAAGTATACACACTGTATGTGTGAAGGGGCCATCTGATACGTTGTGCATGAAATATAAAACATGATGAAAGTGTTTTTGTTAAGAGAGGACCATGATTTTACATAACTTTGCACAGTGACAAGTCACGCCCCTGAGTGAGGTCAGAGAGTGTGTCCGCCTGACGAAACTGCCCCTTAATAACTAACATTTCAGACCAGATAGACATTGTCCTGAAGCTCACCTTTAAAGTGGGTGGAACTCTGAATCTCCCGGACAATCACTGGTACGACTGATTAGCTGTCCTAAGTAAAGAGAAGAAATAGATTTTAAGTAGGACCATTCTAATACTCTCGTCAAACCCTGCTATTCCGCTACTCTCATCACCCCACTGGGAACCATCGACACGGCTGGCTAGCCTATCTTCAAAGAAGCATCTTCCACAGCGAATAGAAGGAGAATAAACTTGTAGTTCTGTTCAGGACTACGCGACAAGTCAACGGATACTGGACAACTGCAGAGGAGAACAACAGTAGAAGATGGGTGGGGACCCCTTTTGGACAATCAGAGCTTTACAAGTGTGTCGCGAAAAGGCCCAGTTAGGAGAGATACACAGCAAACCAAGGCATTTCCTCGTAAATACATTAATGATTTCTTACTCCAGGCTGGGTTTGTGTGCAAAGTATAAGTGGGAGTAGTTTCTAAATGTACCAACATTAAGTGTCTCTGTCTCTCTCTCTCTTGCCCTCTCCATGTACTTTGTAACAAGCAGCCATATTGTTGTCAGTCCACTATGGACCTGTTTCTAATGTATTAAGTGTGTATGTTTATCCTGTGTTACCATTTAGTTAGCTAGTAAATAAATAAATAATCCAATTTGTGTAGTACTGAATCATAAGTAAGGCTATGTTTTTTGTATATGCAGGAGGTTACGACTGTTCAAAATGATGATATGATACGAGGTTATGATTAATAAGTTGGCTGTTTATGGATGTGATAGGTAAAGACCTTTAGAGTTTAATTCGGGAGATGGTAACTCTTTGAAGAACCGCTCTCATGGGGCCCCAAATTCTAATGAGTTAATTGTTATATGATTAATTTCATCGGGTAACAATTATACATAGTTAGTTGATTAGATAAATAACAGTCATCAGATTAATGAAAGTAAAGTTACGACAACTGCATGGCATTAAATTGAGAAAGCTAGCTGTCACTGTTCTTGTCAGAAAAATATAAGGGAGGTTGTTTTTTGTTCAGTAGCCCTATATCATATTTGTCTCTCAGCGCAGGTAATATAATCAAGAGTACGGGGACAGAAAAGTATGCACACCGTCAAGTTCAGATAAAGACAGGTAAAGTTTGAATCCATTCAATACAATCTCACACAGCTCCCTCGTTTTAAAGTGTGACACCACACATAAATCTTACACCCCCAAAACTATTGTTGATCAATACCTGTCAGAAAAACAACAGAGCTTTAAAGATGAGAGAGTGGAGATGACACCCCATGTTGCACTGTGATAAGGAGGCATTGAGGTCCTTACTATCAGTTAAGCCAGTTTTTTTTAAGTCTCTGGTGCTCTCTCTTCTTAGTTAATCTCTCTGATTGGACGCAGCTCGGGAGGATGAGGAAATAAGAAGCCCATCTGGGAGCATTGATTGGGCAGCTGGTTTCCGGGAAGATGTGGAGGAGATTGACATCTTGCTGGCCTGTCTGCCAAGCCCCTGTTGCGAGGTGAAGGCTTCTTAACTGGCCCTCTGAGCCCTCTGTCACGATTAGAAAGTGCAGGCTGATAACTAACCATGAAATAGGCCGAGGCAGTGGACAGATAGAGATTTGATCAATGTAAATACAACCATAGGTTATGTATGGCACAGAGAATATTGAAGTTTCAGGAACAGGCCTAATTCCATAAGGGTGCAAATGTATCATCACCATTCCAACCATGACTCATTGTTTTCTAATCATCGCCATGACATCCAGTATGTACTTAACGCTCTAATATAATTAGCATAACAGTTTCCATGAGTCCCTGAAGGATTAAGTGTTGAGCTTTATTTCATCTTCAAAGCCACACAGTATCTGCCCATCTTTATGGTTTAGAGAGCCCGGTTAATATCAAAGGCATATTCAGTAAAATCAACTGAAAAACCTGTTCTATAAATGGAGCGACATCACAGAACCCAAACACCTAGAGAATGGCTTAGCTAACTGCTAACCATGTGTGTGTGCATGCATGTGTGTGAGTCATGGGTTGTGTGGGAGAGGAGAGCTCAGTGTATCCAACACCAAAGGGTCCAGCTGGAGAGGGTGAAAGGAACACTGTGATGATGCTGACCTCTGACATTTTAGTCCATATTGAACCATCCTGCTCTCTTTCTCTCTGCCTCCCTGCCTGCAAGTGACACAGCCCTGGGAAGCACTAACCTTTAAGAGCATCTGCTTTGACAAACCCTGAAACTGGCGTGGTGCTCCCAGCCCTGGCATGGCCCGGCAGGCTGGCAGAGCAGAACAGAAGGGGACAGCCTTGAGTGTCCGTGCCCTCTGCCCTCTGGTTGGACTTTGACCTGGCACCCTACTCTCTACTTGGCTCTGGCCCATTAATCAGTGCCTTCAGCCTGGCCTTGAATGAACACCCTGCTAATGAGTCTGCAGAGCTGCACATGTTGTGGATCTGCTGCCCGCCGCAGCCCATTGTTATGCAAACAGATTGGTTTAAGCTGCACAAAGCATTGGTTTAATTGCATCCAGTTAAGTGGCTAAGGGAGGCCTCTGCAGTAGAGAAGCCTTTTGCAAATAGGATGATTGTCCGTGTGTGCGTTCGCATGTGTGTGTGAGGCCGGAGATGTCTGGAGCCAGCACAGTGGACAGTTAATTCAGTGAGGAGAAGAATCAGAGAGATGAGAGGCTGATCGCACTGGGCAGCCCAGGGATTGTTTTTGGCTTAGGAGTAGAAAAAAATGGCTCCCCAGTTCAGTGCCTGTGTGCCAAAGCCCTAAAATAGACATGGCTCAGTGGAAATCTAATTTCAATAAACACCCTGAGTGGCGTGTCTTGTCTCTTGTTTTAATGAAATTCTCTGAATTATTTGGCCATGTTATAATGGTATAACAGGAAGCTGTTACAACAGCTGTTACTGGTGCACATAACCATGTCAACATGGTGAATTCTATTGACTGCTAGATCACCTTGAAGATGCTTTAAAGGCTGAGGCAGCACAGCATATCCTCAATGATTGTCTCAAAACGGTTCTTAGAATTGTTTTCTATATGTCAATTGACCTCTCTTATTAATAAATATGATAATACTGTTGGTGCTTAGACAAAGCTCTTGTTATATACTGTAGCCTATAGTCTATTGGCCATATTATGCCAGATGACTGGAGGCTAGTAATAAACTCACTAAACTATGCCCTTCATTGTGTCCACACATGCCTATTTTAGTATTTAGACACCAATCATTATGATGATGTTATGATCAGATGAATGATCTGCCATTATTCCTGCTGCATCTCTTTCCCAGTGGCGTTTTCAGTGCTTCTCAGTGGTGGTTAACCAGCCAACAGGCTACAGTGATAATCATGCTGGGCTCCCAGGGATTGGGTACTTAGATTCAGAGACTCTGTCTGGCCACACTGGATTCATCACCAAACCACTCGACCGGGACAGCCAGGGGTGAAGGTTTGTATCAAATCTATGGTTAGTACCGGCTGGTTCCAGCTGTTCCTGGTGCTTGTCCTGACCGACGTTGCCGTGGCACTGTGTCTGTCTGCTGCACAAACAAAAGGCTGGAAGACATATTGGGATTAAATGCTCCATTAATTCCTATGATATTGAATATTTCTCTCTCTCACTGCGAAAGCGATAGGGGAGGGAGGGCAACATTGTGTTGTGCTGCACACACAAAGGATAAAAATATGTAAGCCACCATACCCATTCCCCACATTGACAAGCAAATAACATGACCTCATTAGCTATATTCAAATGCATAGTTTTTTTCTGTTTCTACTGAGGGGCCAAATGAGAATGGCGTTAAATCCCAATATAGTAGAACCAAAAGAAATATGCCAGCACTTCATGGCACAGTGACTTGTAACATATTTGTTTGCCCTTTTTTATAAATGTCCTCAAAGGCTTGTGACGCCATCGTTCTTAAGCTGTTCCTATATATTGTTTAAAAAAATCCTTTCTTTCTTTTTTTCCCATTTTATGTGTGTGTACGCAGATAGGGAAACATTTTCAGAAATTTGGGGAAATTAGCTTCAATGGATTGAAGAAATTATAAAAGAGATTGGTGTGTTTTTTCACTATTTACTAAGCTATATGGAATTGTTTTAAGAAGGTCATAAACAGGAACATTTAGCTATTTGATTTAGAATTTTAAGAACTCTTGAAGTATCAAATATATATATGTGTGTGTGTGTGTGTGAACTGTTTCAGGAAACTAGACGTATGTCGCAAGTCACAAATTCACAGGAGAGCCATTTTAAATTTTTTGGGGAGCGGGGTCAAAATGCGTTTTTTGGCAGAAATGCCTTCTGGAACTTGTGAACTTTCATGTGCCTTAATGACAAACTTGTATGCCATCTGTAAATACGAATAAAATAGTTAAATTACGAGCATTGTTGGTTAAGCCACAGAAAAATTCAGCAACCTTCCCACTAGCCACAATTGGCTGCGATAATGAGTGGGCTGGACATGTCGCGAGAGAAGTTCTGATTATGTCACACCTGCTCCCGCTCACCCTCCCTGGCGCTCGAGGGTGCCAGGCTGCCCAGCATTACGCACTCCTGCCACCATCATTACGTAAACCTGCTTCCCTCATCACACGCTTCAGCGATTCATTGCACTCACCTGGACTCAATCACATGTCATTATCTCCCCTATATCTGTCTGTTCCCCAGCTCTGTTCCGCGCTTCAGCATTAATTGTCGTTTGTCGTTGTGTTACCCGATTCTGACGCTGTTCCTGTCCTGTCCCATGTTGTGCAAAATTAAATGTTCACTCTCCGTACCAGCTTCTCTACTCCAGCGTTGGTTCTCAGAGATTGGTCTGCCATATAGGAGGCTTCTGTATATTTGAGCTGGTCAGTAATCTTGTCGAACACGGCTTTTGAAAAAAAATGATCGTCTACTAGAGCTGCATAAGTGTTGCTCTCGTTTTGAAATCAGTCCAATTAGAGTATGATAGCTAAAGAGATGGAGAAAATACCTGTCTCTGGATTACATCTTCAAAATAAGGGCAACCATAGCATAGCATCTGTGACAGGGAGACATGTCCATCATGCATGATTATGTATATGGGTAAGATAGTCTAGCGTTAGCTAGGTACATTTTCAGAAATGACATGTTTCTAATTTTGACAGGAAGTGGTTTCATTTCAAAGTCTACTGTTAGCTGGCTGGGTCCCTAGCTAACGTTATGTTGTGGGTGTTTCAGGGAAAATGTGTACATTTGACCTCCATCATCTAGGACGTGACAATGGTTAATAAAATCTCACAATTTCTGCCCATTTTTTTTCCACAGTCTTGCAGGCCTTCTCATACAGCTGCAACTGTATATGCATTCGTAAATCAAGACCTTTCTTGAGTTGGGCTCTGGGATGGTGCAACTGTTGAGAATGAGCCTACGGTTGTGTGGGGGGGAAAGGGTTGAGTGTATATGAGTGTATGGGTGTATCCCACAAGGAGTGAAGGAGGTGAAGGAGTAAAAGATGTTAGGGACAAAATACGATGATTCACAATAATTGTTTGCTAATATAATAATTGCTTGCAATAATGTAATTTTGGTAATGGCGAGAGGTAAAATCCTACGCATAAATTGCTTACATTACTACAAATATTAATAGCTAATTATGAAAAATGAGAAACAAGATTTTTAATATATATATATATATAGATGGCTATATATATAATACAAATCGAGGTGAGGGCGATGGAAATGCATTTGGCGGTTGATCTACTTCTGATCTGTAAATGGCACTGTGTGCTCTTTTCGAAGGATGGATCCCAGACTTTTCAGGGCTATGGGATATCAAATCAAATCAAAGTTTATACGGGGGTCGGGGGTGGGAGGGATGAGGAGGGCTTTTAGCGGGTGGAATAGTGGGGACCAATTGGAAGTTTAATTAGTAGCAATGCAAATATCATGGTACAGCTATATAGACAATAAATCATGTTTTTATTAATGGTACGTTTACAAACATATATTTTAATAAATAGAATTGAAAGTTGTGTCTCATTATAGTAAGTGGTGAAATAAGTATAGCCAGTTACAATTGTTGTAACGATTCTCGTTGGTGGAAGGAGAGGAGGACCAAGGTGCAGCGTGGTACGTTGTCATTTTAATAAACAAAATAAACTGAACACTGAATTGACAAAAAATAAAGAGCAAGAACGAAAAAACGAAACAGTTCTGCAAGCAATGCGCACAAACAGAAAACAATCACCCACAACACACAATGGAAAACAGGCTACCTGAGTATAGCTCCCAATCAGAGACAATGATAGACAGCTGCCTCTGATTGGGAACCACACCAGGCCAAACACAGAAATAGACAACCTAGACATACAACATAGAATGCCCACCCACATCACACCCTGACCAAGCAAAACATAGAAACATACAAAGCAATCTATGGTCAGGGTGTGACAGTACCCCCCCAAAGGTGCGAACTCTGGCTGCAAAACCTGAACCTATAGGGGAGGGTCTGGGTGGGCATCTGTCCGCGGTGGCGGCTCTGGCGCGGGACGTGGATCCCACTCCACCATAGTCTTAGCCCACTTAGGTGGCGCCTTTGGAGCGGCGACCCTCGCCGCCGACCCCGGACTGGGAACCCTATCAGCAGGCCCCGAAGGGAGACTCTGGCTGCTCCGGACTGGCGGGGCGCACTGTAGGCCTGGTGCGTGGTGCCGGAACTGGTGGTACCGGGCTGAGGACACGCACCTCAGGGCGAGTGCGGGGAGGAGGAACAGGGCATACTGGACCCTGGATGCGCACTGTAGGCCTGGTGCGTGGTGCCAGAACTGGTGGTACCGGGCTGAGTACACGCACCTCAGGGCGAGTGCGGAGAGGAGGAACAGGATACACGGGACCGTGGAGACGCATTGGAGATCCAGAACATAGAGCTGGCTCAATATGTCCTGGCTGGATGCCAATTCTAGCCCGGCAAACGCGAGGAACTGGAATTGAGCACGCCGGGCTAAGAATGCGAACTGGAGACACTGTGCGCATTTCTGCATAACATGGTGCCTGACCAGTTACACGCGCCCCACGGTAAGCACGAGGAGTTGGCGCAGGTCTCCTACCTGACTCAGCCAATTTCCTCGTGTACCCCCCCAAAAAAATCTTGGGGCTGCCTCTCGGGCTTCCGTGCTAGCCATGTACCTACATATTTTCGCTGTTCCTCTATTCTTCGGTATTTTTCCTCGTAGTATCGCTGCTTCTCCTTAGGACAGCGATACTCCCCCGGCTGTGTCCAGGGTCCTGCTCCATCCAATATTTCCTCCCATGTCCATGATCCTTTTCCGTCTAGTATTTCGTCCCAGGTCCATTTTTCCACAACGCACTGTTCCTTCCTAGCACGCTGCTTGGTCATTGGTAGGTGGGTTATTCTGTCACGATCGTCGTAGTGAGGAGACCAAAGCGCAGCGTGACGTAAAGACATATTTTTAATACAAGACGACAAAACACGAGGAACACTAAACAAAATAACAAAACGAACGTGACTGCTATAAACAAAGAGTGCATACATGCAACCTAAATAGGATCCCCAATCAGAGACAACGATAAACAGCTGCCTCTGATTGGGAACCAATCCAGGCCACCATAGACCTACATATGTCTAGACTAGACACACACACCTAGACATACAAAACCCTAGACAAGACAAAAACAACACATACCACCCTCGTCACACCCTGACCTAACCAAAATAATAAAGAAAACAAAGAATACTAAGGTCAGGGCGTGACAAGTTAACAACTTTCAAGGCGGAATTACTTTCCCATTGTTCCTCAAAAATTAAGTGTATGATTCAGTTGAAGTCGGAAGTTTACATACACTTAGGTTGGAGTTATTAAAACTCGTTTTTCTTGTCAACAAACTATAGTTTTGGCAAGTCGGTTAGGACATCTACTTTGTGCATGACACAAGTCATTTTTCCAACAATTATTTAAAGACAGATTAATTCACTCTATCACAATTCCAGTGGGTCAGAAGTTTACATACACTAAGTTGACTGTGCCTTTAAACAGCTTGGAAAATTCCAGAAAATTATGTCATGGCTTTAGAAGCTTCTGATAGGCTAATTGACATCATTTGAGTCAATTGGAGGTGTACCTGTGGATGTATTTCAAGGCCTACCTTCAAACTCAGTGCCTCTTTGCTTGACCTCATGGGGAAATCAGCCAAGACCTCAGAATTGTTTTTGTAGACCTCCACAAGTCTGGTTCATCCTTGGGAGCAATTTCCAAACGCCTGAAGGTACCAAGTTCATCTGTACAAACAATAGTACGCAAGTATAAACACCATGGGACCCTACTGCTTAGGAAGTAGACGCGTTCTGTCTCCTAGAGATGAACATACTTTGGTGCGAAAAGTGCAAATCAATCACAGAACAACAGCAAAGGACCTTGTGAAGATGCTGGAGGCAACAGGTACAAAAGTATCTATATCCACAGTACATTGAGTCCTATATCGACATAACCTGGAAGACCACTCAGCAAGGAAGAAGCCACTGCTCCAAAACCGCAATCAAAAAGCCAGACTATGGTTTGTAACTGCATATGGGGACAAAGATCGTTCTTTTTGGAGAAATGTCCTCTGGTCTGATGAAACAAAAATAGAACTGTTTGGCCATAATGACCATCGTTATGTTTGGAGGAAAAAGGGGGATGCTTGCAAGCTGAAGAACACCATCCCAACCGTGAAGCACGGGGGTGGCTGCATCATGTTGTGTAGGTGCTTTGCTGCAAGAGGGATGAGGAACGAAAATTATGTGGATATATTGAAAACAACATCTCAAGACATCAGTCAGGAAGTTATAGCTTGGTCGCAAATGGGTCTTCCAAATGGACAATGACCCCAAGCATACTTCCAAAATTGTGGCAAAATGGCTTATGGACAACAAAGTCAAGGTATTGGAGTGGCCATCACAAAGCCCTGACCTCAATCCTATAGACAATTTGTGGGCAGAACTGAAAAAGCGTGTGCGAGCAAGGAGGCCTACAAACCTGACTCAGTTACACCAGCTCTGTCAGGAGGAATTGGCCAAAATTCACCCAACTTATTGTGGGAAGCTTGTGGAAGGCTACCTGAAACGTTTCACCCAATTTAAAGGCAATGCTACCAAATACTAATTGAGTGTATGTAAACTTCTGACCCACTGGGAATGTGATGAACGAAATAATTCTCTCTACTATAATTCTGACATTTCACCTTCTTAAAATAAAGTGGTGATCCTAACTGACCTAAGACAGGGAATTTTTTACTAGGATTAAATGTCAGGAATTGTGAAACTGAGTTTAAATGTATTTGGCTAAGGTGTATGTAAACTTCCAACTTCAACTGTATATTTATATATGTATAATTCAAAACAGTAATATGAGATTTTATGTAAACATTTAGCAGAGGCTCTTATCCAGAGTGGCTTACAGTAAGTGCATTCATCTTAATTAATATAACTAGGGGAGACAACCACATGTCACAGTCAACTATGCAGGATATGAACATTTAATTCCAGCAAAATAACACATTTTCATACACATCTAAAATCTATTAATAAACAATGTGAACAGTAATATTTTCCAAACACATGAAGTTACCCTTAAGCAATCATTTCTGGTTGAAAAATGGTAGATATAGCGGTCTGACAAACTCTTCAATTGCCATTTCGTTTTTTGAGGAGACTTGGCTTAAGCAAAGAAGCCTTGTCCCTTGACAGTCTAGATGCAAGCCGGCTGTTTTATCTGCCAACCCCAGAGAGATTAGCCCACTACTCAACACTAATACTAAAAGACAGGGAGTCAGTGGAAGGGCTGTGGGGCGCCATCTTCCTTTAGAGGTTTAGGGTCTGTGGACAGATATACTCTACAGGCGACAGCACATTTCAGACAGATGAATAATACAGGCTCGGCTCTACAGGAGAGAAGTGACTCTGCTTGACATTCTCCATAATGTAGCTCGGAGCAAAATGACCCATTGCCGTCCTAAAATTGACGATTCAACAGTAATTAGAGGGAATCTAAACATCTCGAAAACAACAGGATGAATCGACTGTAGGCCTGAAAACATCTCGACAACAACAGGATGAATCGACTGTAGGCCTAAGCAGCAGGCCGCCACTGACCTCAGATAATTTCTTTGTTTACAGACAACAATGTTTTTTTCCTTAGCATTTTGTCTATTGACGCAGGCACCGGTGCATCAATCTAAGTAATATATTAAAATATCTCCATCAAAATCCATCAGTTTAAGCTAGAGATATCAGGGATGTCTCAATCCACCGCATACGCCTATGTCGACCTTCAGCATGTGCATTGGAAGGTTCCCGAGCTTCAGCAGTGTTTGTCAGACCATGAAACATCCCGAATATTGGTCTTCACACGAAAACGTCTGTAGCGTACGAACGGTTTGGCCTAGAAAACCATTATGACCACTCTCACTAACACGATGGTGTTCTCCGTTTTGCTCTATGACCCCCACAAATGTCACTGGACTTGTGTAAAGGTAACCAGTACCGGTTAAAAATGTTTATGGAAGTAGTTTTGTGCCCCCGCCAAAAAAGCGGTTAAATATGTGTCCAGAAAACAAAAATATGTTCCTTAGCTTTCTTATATCTCCTAGATATAGGAAAGACTCTTAAAAATCTTATTCCCTACGATTTATTTTGGATTGTTTCTTTTGCCATTTATGAATCGGTTATTCAATGTGTTTGTATGGGCTGTAGTAGTAAAATTCACAATCAAAAAGCTATATGATCCATGGTATGACAATCTTAAAAACAATTCAATGTGTTAGTTTAGTTGACCCCTTCCCCGCCACCCTTTTAGAGGCTCAGCACAATGGACTATGCAAGTGGGCTACACAAGGGTCCAGGATTAAAATAAGCACAATTCATTATAAGTAAATTATTCATCAGCAAAACAAATGTGCTTAGTTTATAATTCATAAGAAACAGTAGCCAGATTTGATGAAGACAGGATTATAAGGACAGTATGTAACTTTGTGGTAGCACAAAGCAGTCAGAAGACTTGAGGACCCGACTGAGATAATGGACCAATTCTTGGAGGAACTGTAAGATGAGCATGCTTACGACAGAGCCAATTATAAACCCATTTATCATTTCATGCTTATCCAACAATGCCGTCAGTCATACATTAGAAATTGGAAAAGCATCTAACATCCACTAACTGGCAACACAGAGCATGATTTGTGAACACCAAACCAAACATTTAATGCTTTTGAACCCAAAATTCACTTTTCTGACCAACAAAGCAATTGGTTGTGTGCTGTTTTTCATTCAGCTCAATTCATTTTACAGTACCATGACACCATAATCCTATCTGTCATATCTTTAATCTGAGTTTAGAGGAATGTGTGTGTTCTCAGGTCTGGAGGGAAGCCAAAGTCATTCCGCTTCCCAAGAGTGGTAACGCGACCTTTACTGGCTCTAACACCAGACCAATCAGCTTGCTGTCAGCTCTTAGCAAATGTGTGTTTGACCAAATACAATGCTATATCTCAGTAAACAAATTGACAACAGACTTTCAGCATGTTTATAGAGAAGGGCACTCAATATGTACTGCACTGACACAAGCACTGACACAAATGACTGATGATTGGTTGAAAGAAATTGATAATAAGAAGATTATGGGAGCTGTACTGTTAGATTTCAGTGCAGCCTTTGATATTATTGTTTGTTGAGAACTTGTTTTATATGGCCTTTCAACCTCTGACATATCATGGATTCAGAGCTATCTATCTAATATAACTGAGGGTTTTCTTTAATGGAAGATTCTCTAATGTCAAACATGTAGGGTGTGGTGTATTGCAGGGCAGTTCTCTAAGCCCTCTACTTTTTTATATTTTTGCCAATGACATGCCACTGGCATTAAACAAAGCCTGTGTGTCCATGTATGCTGATGATTCAACCATATACGTGACAGCAACCACAGCTAATGAAGTCACTGAAACCCTTAACAAAGAATTGCAGTCAGTTATGGAATGGGCGGCCAGTAATAAACTGGTCCTGAACATCTCTAAAACTAAGAGTATTGTATTTGGTATAAATCCTTCCCTAAGCTTTAGACCTCAGCTGAATCTGGTTATGAATGGCGTGGCTGTTGAACAAGTTGAGGAGACATCAGAGGTGTTCTGATTTTTTTTACACCACACTCCACAAAGCAAGTCATGCAGGCTCTAGTTTTGTCTTATCTTGATTATTGTTCAGCCATGTGGTCAAGTGGTGCTAAAAAAATACCTAGTTTGTTACATCTGCTCTTGCCACGCCCTCTAGTTCTCATCCTGTGTCTCCCTAACCTGCCGCCACTCCACCAGTGCTCTCTTCCTTTGTGCGTGTGTGTGTGATTGTGTGGGCGGAGACAGGTGTGCTGGAGGCAGAACAGATCCCCACCAGCTGCAACCTGTTCCATAACCAAGACCTAGACAAATAATTAACCCTGCCACTTCCACGCTGCCAGAATGTAACCTCTGCTCAGTCAGTCTGTGTTTTTTAGCCGTTTGTTCCTGCTTAGATCCTTTTTTCATGTTATGCCTGTTTTCCCTTTCCTGGCGCTGTTTTCCTCTCCGCCACAGTTCCGCATGCTCTGACTTTGGCCCCTGTCTCTAGTCCCATACCAAATAATCAGTTCTTGCAAGGGCACAGGTCGAGACCCAGATGCAGACACGGGAGGCAGATGGCTTGAGTCTCTGATATACACTGCTGAAAAAAATAAAGGGAACACTTAAACAACACAATGTAACTAATAAACAAGGAAATTCTCAAAGCTGCTAATGAGAACCTTGATGACCTTGTACCTAGCCGGTGGGGATTCCGGTGGGGTGCCCCCACCCAGGCAGTGGCAGTGCTGGCAACACTAGCTGCAGTAACCCATGGGGAGGGGGTCACACTCGGACATTCAGAGAGGGGGTATATTATTGTGGCCCTGGTGGCACGAAACCAATCGGACTGCATGGAGATGCTTGGGAACATGGTCAAAATGGATGACCGTATTGTGGGTGTTTCAGGAAGAAGGTGTACATTTGACCTCCATCATCTAGGATGTGACAATGGTAAATAAATCTCTACATTTATGCTCATTTTTTGCGCGGTCTTGCAGGCCTTCTCATGCAGCTGCAACTGCAAGTACATTTGTAAATCATGACCCATCTTGAGTTGGGCTCTGGGATGGTGCAATTGTTGAGAGGGTGAGCTTATGGTTGTGTGGGGGTAAGGGCTGAATGTGTGTGGGTGTATGTGTGTATCCCACAACTGTTGCGAAGGAAGAAGTAAAAGATGTTAGGGACTATAGAGGATGATTCACAGCAATATGTAATAAAAATCGAGGTGAGGGCGATGGAAATGCATTTGGCAATGGATCTGCTTCGGTTCGGTGGATGGTGCTGTGTGCACTTTTCGAAGGATGGATCCCAGTCGGTCCGGGGCTGTGCGATGCGGGGGGTCGGGGGTGGTCTGCCGGGCATTGGGATGACAACCCAACTCGAGATGGGGGCTTTTGGCGGGTGGAATAGTGGGGACCAATTGTAGGTTTGCTTAGTGGAGATGCAAATGTCATGGTACAACTATATAGACACTCAATCATTATGTTACTTTTTAATAGGACGTTTACAAACATATATTTTGATAAAAATAATTGAAAGGTGTGTCTCATTATGGTAAGTGGTGAAATAAGTATAGCCAGTTACAATTGTAATGGCTTAGCAGATAATAAGAAAAGACGATCAGTATTTACCTGGCTAAAAGAGAAGGACTATAATATCTACTGTTTACAGGAAACCCATTCAACAGTTTTAGATGAAGTTTTGTGGAAAAAGAACTGGGGGGGCGAAATATATTTCTCCCATGGGCAAAGAAATTCAAAAGGGGTGATGGTTTTAATTAATAATAACTTTGATCCAAATGTGCAACTTGTCCAAACAGATCCTCAAGGTAGATGGATTATTTTAAATATGTTATTGGACAATAAACATATATGGCTTATTAACCTATACGGTCCGAATAATGATGATCCAAGCTTCTTTGACAATATATATAAGAATGTATCAACTCTACAAGCAACACTAGACTCTATTATTATAGTGGGAGATTTTAATACGGTCTTAAATACCTCTATGGACCGGAAAGGAAATCACACTACAAACTATCACCCTCAGGCACTTAAGGAAATCAGGAATGTCATGGATATATTGGAATTAGTGGATATATGGAGACTTAAATACCCTGACCTAGTGAGATATACATGGCGGAGGCTTAATCAAGCTAGTCGCCTTGACTACTTTCTTATATCATTCTCTCTGGCACCAAAAGTTAAAAAGTGTTTGATAGGGGACAGAATGCGGTCGGACCATCACATAATTGGCATATATATTACTCTTACAGAATTTCCACGTGGGCGAGGATATTGGAAATTTAATCAAAGCCTACTAGATGATAAATTGTTTAGAACTAGGACAGAAGAATTTATAACTGACTTTTTTAGACATAACATAGGTACAGCAGATCCCCATATTGTATGGGACACTTAAGTGTGCCTTTAGAGGCCATGCAATTCAGTACTCATCTATAAAACAAAAGCAATTTCGATCAAAAGAGTCCATATTAACAAAGGAAATTGAAGGACTAACAGTACAGTTAGATAACAATAAAAACGGTACCATAGAGGCACAGAATAAGTTAGAGGAAAAACAAAACGAAATGGAGGAACTTATTCAAGAAAGATCCAGTGTAATATATTACAAAAATAAAGCGAACTGGATGGAATATGGGGAAAAATGCACCAAATTCTTTTTCAATCTTCAATATAGAAATGCTACCAAAAAAAACGTATTAAAACTTGTTACAAATGATGGAGTCACGCATGATTCACCAAATGATATTTTGAAAGAGGAAGTAAAGTACTTTAAGAATATATTTTCGTTTCAGGCTCCTCCATCTCCACTAACTGAAACTAATTGTATGGATTTTTTCCCTAATAATAATGTAAAATTAACATCTGTACAGAAAGACTCATGTGAAGGCCTAATTACAGAGGAGGAACTACTTGATGCAATTGGGGCCTTTAAGGATGGGAAAACTCCAGGACTGGATGGCATACCAGTGGAAGTATACAAACATTTTTTTGATATACTCAAAGGACCATTATTAGCTTGTTTTAACCACTCCTATATAAATGATAGATTATCAGACACGCAACAAGAAGGTGTGATATCATTATTACTGAAACAGGACCCAAGTGGTATATATAAAGATCCAGTCCATTTAAAAAATTGGAGACCTCTTACACTTCAGTGTTGTGATGCAAAAATCCTAGCAAAATGCTTGGCGCATAGAATAAAAAAAGTTGTCAGATATTATTCATCCTAATCAGACAGGTTTTTTACATGGACGATACATTGGAGATAATATAAGGCAAGTACTGGAAACAATAGAACACTATGAAATATCGGGGACACCAGGCCTGGTTTTCATAGCTGATTTTGAAAAGGCTTTTGATAAAGTACGACTGGAGTTTATATATAAATGCCTAGAATATTTCAATTTTGGGGAATCTCTTATAAAATGGGTAAAAATTATGTATAGTAACCCTAGGTGTAAAATAGTAAATAATGGCTACATCTCAGAAAGTTTTAAACTATCTAGAGGAGTAAAACAAGGTTGTCCACTATCGGCATATCTATTTATTATTGCCATCGAAATGTTAGCTGTTAAAATTAGATCAAACATTAATATTAAGGGATTAGAAATCCAGGGCCTAAAAACTAAGGTGTCATTGTACGCTGATGATTCATGTTTTCTTTTAAAACCACAACTAGAATCTCTCCACGGCCTCTTAGAGGATCTAGATACATTTGCTATCCTCTCTGGATTAAAACCAAATTATGATAAATGTACCATATTACGTATTGGATCACTAAAAAATACACATTTTACATTGCCATGTAGTTTACCAATTAAATGGTCTGACGGTGATGTGGACATACTCGGTATACAAATCCCAAAAGAAAGAAATGATCTCACTCCAATAAATTTTTATAGAAAGTTAGCAAAAATAGATAAGATCTTGCTACCATGGAAAGGAAAATACCTGTCTATTTGTGGGAAAATCACCCTGATTAACTCTTTAATCATATCACAGTTTACCTATTTGCTTATGGTTTTGCCTACACCTAGTGACCTGCTTTTTAAATTATATGAACAAAAAATATTCAATTTTATTTGGAACGGCAAGCCAGATAAAATTAAAAGGGCCTATTTATATAACGAATATGAATTCGGAGGGCAGAAATTATTAAATATTAAAGCATTAGACCTCTCACTAAAGGCATCAGTCATACAAAAGTTATACTTAAATCCAAACTGGTTCTCTAGTAGATTGGTACGAATGTCTCATCCTATGTTCAAGAAGGGCCTTTTTCCCTTTATTCAGATTACACCTGCTCACTTTCGGTTGCTTGAAAAGGAAATAATTTCCAAAATATCTTTATTTTTTAAACAAGCCTTAGAAAGTTGGTTGCAATTTCAGTTTAATCCACCTGAAAGGACGGAACAAATCTTGTGGTTAAATTCAAATATAGTAATTGATAAAAAAACTGTATTTATCGAAGAAATGTTTAAAAAAGGTATAATTTTTGTGAATGATATCATAAATAGGACTGGTGGAGTTATGTCACACATGCAGCTAACACAGACATATGGAAATGTCTGCTCTACCCAAAATTACAACCAATTAATTGCAGCATTACCACAAAAATGGAAGAGGCAGGTGGAAGGGGATAAAAGTAAGGAACTTGTATGTCGGCCTTATATTAAAGAACATAAATGGTTAAAGAAAAGTGTGATAAATAAAAACATATACCAATTTCATTTAAGGACCAAAAAACTTACAGCTGTGCCATATAAATTGCAAAATAGTTGGGAAGAGATTTTCGATGTACCCATTCCATGGCACATGGTTTATGAATTGATACGCAAAACAACGCCGGATTCAAAACTTCGAATTTTTCAATTTAAATTACTGTACAAAATTCTTGCAACTAATAGAATGTTATATATATGGGGGATACAATCTTCTCAGCTCTGTAGATTCTGCTGTGAGGAGGCAGAGTCATTAGACCATTTATATTGTCCGCATGTAGCTCGTTTTTGGTCACAGGTCCAGGAATGGTTGAAGAATTGCAACATTTGCGTAGAACTAACGCTACAGATAGCAATACTGGGGGATTTGAAAAGCCATAGTCAATCAATCAATAATATAATAATTATTTTAGCAAAAAAAATTATTTTTAATTTACAATCCGTGGAAGCTATGAGAATAGGAAGATTCAAATCTTTTGTGAAGCATCACAGCACAGTTGAAAAATATATGGCAAATAAAAATCCGAAATGGATGATGTTGGAAGATAGATGGGAAAGGTTGAGTGGAGCTGAAGGGTGGGACTAATAACAAGATAAACAATGTAGGGCATACGGGATCTGTGAAATGTGTATAGGTGCGGAGCTATTGTGAAATAGCACAGTTACAAGTGGAAATCAAACTGGATGGACAACAGAAATAGAGGAAGGACTAAGAACAAACAAGAGAGAACTATTATAAAGTAGACTGTGTCTGTAAAATGTGTATAAGATGTATAAATTGAAGGTAAAAACAGAAATGTTTATCAGTTTACTCCAATTGGGGGATCGGTGGTAGGGTTTGCAGGGAATAATAATAAAGGTATACTCTTTAAAAAAAGTATGTCTATGTAGGTATGTGTATGTATATATGTGTATATGTATGCATACGTGAATGGATATATATATTTACCCAAAAAAATATGGGGGATTGGAAATGATGCAGACAATTACATTGGAAGCAACATTCTTTCCGCAATATTAAGCTGATCCACCCCCCCAAAAAAAAAAAAAAAAAAAAAAAAACACAATGTAACTCCAAGTCAATCACACTTCTGTGAAATCAAACTGTCCACTTAGGAAGCAACACTGATTGACAATAAATTTCACATGCTGTTGTGCAAATGGAATAGACAAAAGGTGGAAATTATAGGCAATTAGCAAGACACCCCCAATAAAGGAGTGGTTCTGCAGGTGGTGACCACAGAGCACTTCTCAGTTCCTATGCTTCCTGGCTGATGTTTTGGTCACTTTTGAATGCTGGCGGTGCTTTCACTCTAGTGGTAGCATGAGACGGAGTCTACAACCCACACAAGTGGCTCAGGTAGTGCAGCTCATCCAGGATGGCACATCAATGCGAGCTGTGGCAAGAAGGTTTGCTGTGTCTGTCAGCGTAGTGTCCAGAGCATGGAGGCGCTACCAGGAGACAGGCCAGTACATCAGGAGACGTGGAGGAGGCCGTAGGAGGGCAACAACCCAGCAGCAGGACCGCTACCTCCGCCTTTGTGCAAGGAGGAGCACTGCCAGAGCCCTGCAAAATGACCTCCAGCAGGCCACAAATGTGCATGTGTCTGCTCAAACGGTCAGAAACAGACTCCATGAGGGTGGTATGAGGGCCCGACGTCCACAGGTGGGGGTTGTGCTTACAGCCCAACACCGTGCAGGACGTTTGGCATTTCCCAGAGAACACCAAGATTGGCAAATTCGCCACTGGCGCCCTGTGCTCTTCACAGATGAAAGCAGGTTCACACTGAGTACATGAGCACATGTGACAGACGTCTGGAGTCTGGAGACGCCGTGGAGAACGTTCTGCTGCCTGCAACATCCTCCAGCATGACCGGTTTGGCGGTGGGTCAGTCATGGTGTGGGGTGGCATTTCTTTGGGGGGCCGCACAGCCCTCCATGTGCTCGCCAGAGGTAGCCTGACTGCCATTAGGTACCGAGATGAGATCCTCAGACCCCTTGTGAGACCATATGCTGGTGCGGTTGGCCCTGGGTTCCTCTTAATGCAAGACAATGCTAGACCTCATGTGGCTGGAGTGTGTCAGCAGTTCCTGCAAGAGGAAGGCATTGATGCTATGGACTGGCCCGCCCGTTCCCCAGACCTGAATCCAATTGAGCACATCTGGGACATCATGTCTCGCTCCATCCACCAATGCCACGTTGCACCACAGATTGTCCAGGAGTTGGCGGATGCTTTAGTCCAGGTCTGGGAGGAGATCCCTCAGGAGACCATCCGCCACCTCATCAGGAGCATGCCCAGGCGTTGTAGGGAGGTCCGCCACACACGTGGAGGCCACACACACTACTGAGCCTCATTTTGACTTGTTTTAAGGACATTACATCAAAGTTGGATCAGCCTGTAGTGTGGTTTTCCACTTTAATTTTGAGTGTGACTCCAAATCCAAACCTCCATGGGTTGATAAATTTGATTTCCATTGATCATTTTTGTGTGATTTTGTTGTCAGCACATTCAACTATGTAAAGAAAAAAGTATTTAATAAGAATATTTCATTCATTCAGATCTAGGATGTGTTATTTTAGTGTTCCCTTTATTTTTTTGAGCAGTGTATATTATAATCCAAGGGACAGGCAAAAGATCATAAACAAGGTCAGAGTCTAGGAGGTACAGAGTGGCAGGCATGCTCGAGGTCAGGGCAGGCGGTATGGTCAGGCAGGCGGGTTCAGAGTCAAAGCAGGCAAGGGTCAAAACTGGGAGGACTAGGAAAAGAGAGAACAGAAAAAGCAGGCGCAAGCTAAAACACACTGGTTGACAAGACAACAGACAAACTGACTGGCAACAGACAAACAGGGAACACCGGAATAAATACCCAGGGACTAATGGGGAAAACGGGTGACACCTGGAGGTGGGTGGAGACAATCACAAAGACAGGTGGAACAGATCAGGGCAGGACAGTTCTAACTGAATATATAAAACAAAACTGCAGATTTTCTTAGACCTGTCCATTGGCAATCACTTTAATTTGTTACAATTAGATCAGCATTCAGAGTTGCCCTGGGCTAAGAAGTCCTTGACAATGGGGGAAAAATACTAAATACTGAGATTTTGCCAGAATAAATTCCATGATATATCTGTATGGCAGAGTGTACTCATTTTGGGCAGAACTTTGAATGAAAGATGCAATTGAATCTAACGTCTTCTCATTTGAAATGTTACTATGTCAGAATGGGAGGATTTTTTTTTTCTTTCTTCAAATTGTATTCAATTCTTTGTAAAGAGAAGCCCATAGTTCTGAAATTTGTCTCCTTTCAAAAACATGTTTCTATTCTGGCCTCTCTCACACAAACGTCTTCAAACAAAACTATAACAACACTTATATATGCTAGAAAATATGCTAGAAAAGATGGCCGTAAGGAGCGAAGTAAGAAAATACTATGAAGCACACAGATCATTACTCCTCTTTTAGACAAGATAGAACTAGTTGTTTTACTCAGCAATAAGTACTTCTAGAGTATTATTACTACAAAACGATGTATCTAAGTATGTTAATGTCTTGCTTTGAGTCTTATTCATAGAGCAAAAACAGACAACACAAAGCAAAATTGAATTATTACTATTGTTTATTCTGAGCCTTTAGTCACCCACCACAGCATTACCATCGTTTTGTCTCATTTAGCTAGTAAGAGGGCCACAGCAGTGTTTTCCATTGTTGCTAAGGTCACAGCCTTTATAAATCCTTTAGTGTTGGCAGGAGCAGAGTTGATGAGTGCCAGAGAGAGCTAGCGTGCCGACCGGCCACTCACCACATCATCCCTCGCCTCATTTGGGGTAGAGGGTGGAGAGATCCGCTGAGTGGCCTGGTTGCTCTGGTTCCCTATTGGGCACCTCGCCACCATGGCAGCAGGCATGGCCACTATGCCCTTTCCACCAACCTCTTTTCATCTCACATGCCATGTGCTCAGCATGCATTGTTTTCCCTAAACAATGATGTGTGCGGCCATTTTGAGACCCTTATCCGAAGTGTTGTCCTTCTATTGAATTGTATCTGTTCTACGGACCTGAATATTGAATGACCTACATGTGGCTCAGTTGTTGAGTGGGAGCTAGTAATGCCAAGGATGCGGGTTCATTTCTTGCAGGGTTCACAAACACATACAAAAAAATTATGCACTCACTGTACTGTAAGTCGCTTTGGTTAAAAGTGACATACGTTATTATTATATATATATATATATATATATTTTTTTTTTTATAATTTCCCCATTTTCTCCCCAATTTTCGTGGTATCCAATCGCTAGTAATTACTACCTTGTCTCATCGCTACAACTCCCGTACGGGCTCGGGAGAGACGAAGGTCGAAAGCCATGCGTCCTCCGAAGCACAACCCAACCAGCCGTACTGCTTCTTAACACAGCGCGCCTCCAACCCGGAAGCCAGCCGCACCAATGTGTCGGAGGAAACACCGTGTACCTGGCCCCCTTGGTTGGCGCGCACTGCGCCCGGCCCGCCACAGGAGTCGCTGGAGCGCGATGAGACAAGGATATCCCTACCGGCCAAACCCTCCCTAACCCGGACGACGCTATGCCAATTGTGCGTCGCCCCACGGACCTCCCGGTCGCGGCCGGCTGCGACAGAGCCTGGGCGCGAACCCAGAGACTCTGGTGGCGCAGTTAGCACTGCGATGCAGTGCCCTAGACCACTGCGCCACCCGGGAGGCCCCGTTATTATTATATTTTTGCTCTTACAAACCTCGATGTTGTTGTTGGATAACTTTTTCCCATCCTGTTACTGATTCATAGAGGGAATATATTTCTTCAGGCCACAGAAGGGGAATAGAAGGGGATAGCACACGTTAGAGCCTCTCAGTTAAGAGGAAGTCTGGAGGATATGGAAAGTTGAGTAAAGAGATTAAGACGAGGGTATTGTGTTAATGGTAAAATCACATTGGGATGCCCCTGTGCTCTCCTCTCTGAACCACTACAGCAGGGTGTTAGGCAGCGTTCAGTGAATGTGTTAGTTAATCCTGTGTGTTTATCTGTTTATACGTGTGGCCAATCCTCAATCTCCTCCAGGTGACCTTGACCAATAAATACAGTTGAAGTCGGAAGTTTACAAACACTTAGGTTGGAGTCATTAAAACTTGTTTTTCAACCACTCCACAAATTTCTTCTTAACCAACTATAGTTCTGGCAAGTCGGTTAGGACATCTACTTTGTGCATGACACAAGTAATTTTTGAAACAGATTATTTCACTTATAATTCACTGTATCAAAATTCCAGTGGGTCAGAAGCTTACATACACTAAATTGACTGTGCCTTTAAACAGCTTGGAAAATTCCAGAAAATGATGTCATGTTTTAGGAGCTTCTGATAGGCTAATTGACATGATTTGAGTCAATTGGAGGTGTACCTGTGGATGTATTTCAAGGCCTACCTTCAAACGCAGTGCCTCTTTGCTTGACCTCATGGGAAAATCTAAAGAAATCAGCCAAGACCTCAGAAAAAAAAGTTTAGACCTCCACAAGTCTGGTTCATGCTCGGGAGCAATTTCCAAACGCCTGAAGGTACCACGTTTATCTGTACAAACAATAGTACGCAAGTATAAACACCATGGAACCACGCATCCGTCATACCGCTCAGGATGGAGATGCGTTCTGTCTCCTGGAGATTAACGTACTTTGGTGCGAAAAGTGCAAATCAATCCCAGAACAACAGCAAAGGACCTTGTAAATATGCTGAAAGAAACAGGTACAAAAGTATCCATATCCACAGTGAAACGAGTCCTATATCGACATAACCTGAAAGGCTGCTCAGCAAGGAAGAAGCCACTGCTCCAAAACTGCCATAAAAAAGCCAGACTACGGTTTGCAACTGCACATGGGTACAAAGATCGTACTTTTTGGAGAAATGTCCTCTCGTCTGATGAAACAAAAATAGAACTGTTTCGCCATAATGACCATCGTTATGTTTGGAGGAATAAGGGGGAGGCTTGCAAGCCGAAGAACACCATCCCAACTGTGAAGCACGGGGGCAGCTGCATCATGTTTTGGAGGTGCTTTGCTGCAGGAGGGACTGGTGCACTTCACAAAGTAGATGACATAATGAGGATGGAAAATTATGTGTATATATTAAAGCAACATCTCAGGAAGTTAAAGCTTGGTCGCAAATGGACAATGACCCCAGGCATACTTCCAAAGTTGTGACAAAATGGCTTAAGGACAACAAAGTCAAGGTATTGAAGTGGCCATCACAAAGCCCTGACCTCAATCCCATAGAACATTTTTGGGCAGAACTGAAAAAGCGTGTGCGAGCAAGGAGGCCTACAAACCTGACTCAGTTACACCAGCTCTGTCAGGAGGAATTGGCCAAAATTCACCCAACTTATTGTGGGAAGCTTGTGGAAGGCTACCTGAAATGCTTTACCCAAGTTCAACAATTTAAAGCCAATGCTACCAAATACTAATTGAGTGTATATAAACTTCTGACCCACTGGGAATGTGATGAAAGAAATAAAAGTTGAAATAAATCATTCTCTTTTATTATTCTGACATTTCACATTCTTAAAATAAAGTGGTGATCCTAACTGACCTAAGACAGGGAATTTTTACTTTGATTAAATGTCAGGAATTGTGAAACATTTAAACTCAGTTTATTTGGCTAAGGTGTATGTAAAATTCCGACTTCAACTGTATGTAGTTTATTACATGGCAATAGACTAGTTAGTTATGTCGCTGTGACCATAACGTTTATCAATATGTGACTCAATTCAGAAAACTGGGCATTTGTCGCAAGTCACAACTTCACAGGAGAGCTGTTTCACGTAAAAAAATATTTTAGAATTTGCCTTCTCGAACATGTGAACTTTCATGTGCCTTAATAACAAACTTGTATGCCATCTGTAAATATGAATACAATTGTTAAATTACGAGCCTTGTTGGTTAAGCAGCAACCTTCCCACTAGCCAT
This sequence comes from Salvelinus namaycush, assembly GCF_016432855.1. Taxonomy (NCBI): domain Eukaryota; kingdom Metazoa; phylum Chordata; class Actinopteri; order Salmoniformes; family Salmonidae; genus Salvelinus; species Salvelinus namaycush. The sequence goes on from NC_052321.1 coordinate 30,938,793, forward strand.
GATTGGTTGAGATAATGAGTGGGTTGGACATGCCGAGAGAGGCGTTAGGATTGGTCTGCCATCTTCAGTCTGTTTTGGTAATCCTGTCGAATGCGGCTTTTAAAAAAATATATTGTAATGTGGAGCTGCATAAGTGTTGGTCTTCACTTTCTGGAGGATCGAGTTTTGACATCAGTGGAAATAGAGTATGATATCTGAAGAGATGGAGAAAACACCTGTCTCCGGATTACTTTGCTAAGCGCTAGCTATCTCTAGGCTAGTGGGTTTGAGCGATTGTTAGCTTACGTGTTAATGGTTTGGAAGGTAATGTTGAGCACCGACCTCCAGTCATTTGTAGCTTTTGGAAATTGACACTGCTAGTACAGTAAGTTATATAAAATATGATGGTACAATGTGATGGATTTACATTTCAAATTGCTTTTTTTGTTAGATGCAAAATACTACTGATTGAATATCCTCAGATTATATGCACTATTGATTTGACCATTAGTGAAAGGTAATATGTGAATGTGTAGATGTATGGAAATGGTTTTTTGAACTTTATTTCTGATACTGAAATATGGAATGTGAAGCCTTAATACTACAATGCAATGTAATGTCTAACTGATTTTGACAAAAAAATATAGACAAGGATTAACAAAAGAGAACAATATTTTAATATATCTTGGAGAATGCCTATTACTGAATGTTACTAACTTTCTGTCTCGTAATTTCACTCTCATAATTCAGGTCTATTATCTGCTGACCAAGTCTCTGTCCGAAGCATGTAACATAAACACTATTATCCATGAGTCCACGCAATTTATTATGTGACTTGTTAAGCACATTTTTACTACTGAACTTATGTAAGCTTACCATAACAAAAAGGTTGAATACTTATTGACTCAAGACACTTTTTGAGTATATTGTAAATATTTTGAAAAACGTGTAGGCCAGTGACAAAACATCTAAATGTAACCCATTTTAAATTCAGGCTGTAACACAACAAAAAATGTGGAAAAAGTCAAGGGGTATGAATACTTTCTGGGAGGCACCTTCTTATGCTGTATCTCTTAGATATAGGACAGACACTTTAAAACAAACTTCCTTTTGATTTATTTTTGGACTGTTTTTACATGTATGAATCTATAATTCAATGTGTTTCCATGGACTAATATCAGTAAAGTGAGTGGAGTCTGCATGTTCATTAGCAATCATTGTTTGAAGTTTCTTAGTGCTTCGGAACTGCCTGTTTGGATATTATTGCCCTGAAGTACATCAGAAAGACTTCAATAACAACTATGGTATAGACCTTTTTAAATGAATCACATTCTTCAATTACATGATTTATTCGTGAATTTCCATGCTGAAGAAGTAGAATTAGTCTGTGACCTCATCCATTTAAAAATTAAAGTTGATTCAATCTGTTCAAATCAAATGTATTTATATAGCCCTTCTTACATCAGCTGATATCTCAAAGTGCTGTACAGAAACTCAGTGTAACGGCAGCCTTCCTCCTCTTCGTCTGAAGAGGAGGTGCAGCAGGGATCGGACCAAGACGCAGCGTAGCTCGTGTTCAACATGTTTTTAATAAACAAGACGAAACTGTGAACACTTACAAAATAACAAACAGCCCTATCTGGTGCAGAGAAAACACAGAGACAGGAAACAACCACCCACAAAATCCCAACACAAAACAAGCCACCTATATATGATTCCCAATCAGAGACAACACAAAACATCTGCCTCTGATTGAGAACCATATTAGGCCAAACATAGAAACAGACAAACTAGACACACAACATAGAATGCCCACCCAGCTCACGTCCTGACCAACACTAAAACAAGCACAACACACAAGAACTCTGGTCAGAAAGTGACACCCAGCCTAAAATCCCAAACAGCAAGCAATGCAGGTGTAGTAGCACGGTGGCTAGGAAAAACTCCCCAGAAAGGCCGAAACCTAGAGAGGAACCAGGCTATGAGGGGTGGCCAGTCCTCTTCTGGCTGTGCCGGGTGGAGATTATTACAGAACATGGCCAAGATGTTCAAATGTTCATAAATGACCAGCATGGTCAAATAATAATAATCACAGTAGTTGTCGAGGGTGCAACAAGTCAGAACCTCAGGAGTAAATGTCAGTTGGCTTTTCATAGCCGATCATGCTGTCTCTAGAGAGTTGAAAACAGCAGGTCTGGGACAGGTAGCACGTCCGGTGAACAGGTCAGGGTTCCACAGCCGCAGGCAGAACAATTGAAACTGGAGCAGCAGCATGGCCAGGTGGACTGGGGACAGCAAGGAGTCATCATGCCAGGTAGTCCTGAGGCATGGTCCTAGGGCTCAGGTCCTCCGAGAGAGAGAAAGAAAGAAAGAGAGAATTAGAGAGAGCATACTTAAATTCACACAGGACACCGGATAAGACAGGAGAAGTACTCCAGATATAATAGACTGACCTTAGCCCCCCGACACAAACTACTGCAGCATAAATACTGGAGGCTGAGACAGGAGGGGTCAGGAGACACTGTGGCCCCATCCGATGATACCCCCGGACAGGGCCAAACAGGCAGGATATAACCCCACCCACTTTGCCAAAGCACAGCCCCCACACCACTAGAGGGATACCTTCAACCACCAACTTACCATCCTGAGACAAGGCCGAGTATAGCCCACAAAGATCCCCGCCACGGCACAACCCAAGGGGGGGCGCCAACCCAGACAGGAAGATCACGTCAGCGACTCAACCCACTCAAGTGACGCACCCCTCCTAGGGACGGCTTGGAAGAGCACCAGTAAGCCAGTGACTCAGCCCCTGTAATAGGGTTAGAGGCAGTAAATCCCAGAGGAGAGAGGGGAACCGGCCAGGCAGAGACAGCAAGGGCGGTTCGTTGCTCCAGAGCCCTTCCGTTCACCTTCACACTCCTGGGCCAGACTACACTCAATCATATGACCCACTGAAGAGATGAGTCTTCAGTAAAGACTTAAAGGTTGAGACCTAGTCTGCGTCTCCCACATGGGTAGGCAGACCATTCCATAAAAATGGAGCTCTATATGAGAAAGCCCTGCCTCCAGCTGTTTGCTTAGAAATTCTAGGGACAATTAGGAGGCCTGCGTCTTGTGACCGTAGCGTACGTGTAGGTATGTACGCCAGGATCAAATCGGAAAGATAGGTAGGAGCAAGCCCATGTAATGCTTTGTAGGTTAGCAGTAAAACCTTGAAATCAGCCCTTGCCTTAACAGGAAGCCAGTGTAGGGAGGCTAGCACTGGAGTAATATGATCAACATTTTTTCACTCTTTATTAACAGACAGGAGGAAGGCCACTCAAACAAACCTCTATAGGGAGAATGCCAAAGACCACGGGGCAGAGGCTTGATTGAAAATATGACTTATCTCTGATCAGTAGCTTCTAATATATTTTCCTGTAGTCCTTCTCAAAGGACCAATCAATCATCACAGGTCAAGCTCACTCCGAACTCCAGTTGGTCAGATCTTGCAAGTAACGAAATAAACAACCCAAAGTAGCAGGACTTTCATTTGAAGGCTAAGAGTTAACTAATAATCCCATTGGGTGTGGTTAATGTCCCCTAAACTCAAGGAATTAATTGCTCTGCTTGTCCCACTCATTGCTTTAAAGTTGTTGTCGTCTTTCGATGTGAAACCAACCTCTTCTATTACGAAACGTGTTTTCAATAGCTACGGCAAGTTTGGGAGACAAGCATTCAATAACACTGGGCACAGCACATTACCTGTATCCTTTCTCATCTCGCATAGAGTTCCCTGAGGCACATCCAGGAGATGCTACAGTACCAGACCTGTAATTGCTAATTGATCAATATCAATAAAAAGCTAAATTCTCCGTCTGCTCCAAAAACAGCAATTTATGTAAAAAACAACAAACAACAACAACAAACTGAGATGTGCGTTTCTCAGTTGAGATGGCTCTATCATTTCATGCGCACTAAGTGTAGTCAGTAAAGTCATTTTACTACAGATTAGAGCTGAGAGATCAATATCCATTTTTATGGTTAATCTAGCAGTGTGCTTTGTAGCATAGCGTTTAAGTAATACCAATTACATGCTCATGTTGAGTGCTATTGGCCTGTGTTTTACAGCTGAGCGGTCAAGTCAAACGTGAAGCGAGGGAAACAGTCATTCTCTATCCCAGTCTTATGCATAAATCACCTGAGCATTGAAATAGCAATAGGCCCCAAGATTGTCCAATACTATTTCCATTCCCATATTATCTGCAAACACAGGTAGGCCTACTGTATGAACTATGTGAAGTAAAGGCTTTGATTTCTGGTCAAACAGATGGAAAAGGGGTCTTAGAAAACATATACCAGAAAAAGTATTAAAAAGTATTAGAAATACATCAAAACACAATAATGTTGGAGTAAAGACCCATGCCAAGTAATATCAACACTTGTATTTAGTTTTGGAGAAATGATAACCTTCTGTAAATGTAATTAACATTGCCTTGTGTCTTGTAATTCCATTACCAAAAACACACATACAGTATCTCTTGATGGGAGGGAGGATAATGAAAGTTCACAGAAGGAACAAGTAAAGGTAGACCTACTGTACCATTGTTTATATTATTTTTACTGATATACATTTTTTTATGAATTATTAACGAAGTGATTTAAACTCATAATTCAGTCTGGTCACTCTCTCTGCCTCTCTCCTCTCTATCGCCAGATACTGTTTCCTCTCCTGGCTCTTACTGACACCTACCCATGAGCCCCCCTCTTTCCATTTATTGCAACCAGTATCCGCACCCACTGAGCACGTCCGTGGACGTTGAAAAGTAGTTGAAATTTTGTCAGTTCTCCCTGGCCTTCATTTCAATGTCCATAGATGTTGTTTTTTGGGCCGGAACGGCCTTGATTTCCACGTCTTCTTGGTGACCGAACAAAATCTGAACCAAACACAGACGTCTATGTTTCACAAGTTTGGACAACACAGTACAGTAAAGTGAAGCACAGAGTAGTGTACAGTACAGAAGTTAAGAAAAGTAGAGTATAGTTCAGTACAGTACAGTGGAGTTCAGTACAGTACAGTATAATGTATTGTACTCTGCTGTACTGTATTGAACTATACTGTACTGTGATGTGATGTGCTGTACTGTGCTCTGCTGTGCTGTACCATGATGTTTAAACTTGTGAAACATAGACATGGGTTCAGATTTAGTCCGCTCTGGACCAACCAAATTTGGTCTTGTTTGGGGACGGAGCTCATTAGAATAACAGCCAGTGTGTAGAATAATACCCATATATGCAAAGGATGAAATTGGGTTTCACCTTATTTGGATAGTCCGGATTGTCCATTTGTAGATGCTCTACAAATAGTCATACTAGCAAAAATCTGTTGATAAGCAACTGCTTGCTAAGGTTAGGTTAGGGTTAAGTTTAGAAGAAGGGTTAGGGGAATGGTTAAGGTTAATGTTAGTTAGGGTTAGTAGATAGTTAGTTGAAATGTTTCTGATAGTCTGTAGATAATCTATAGATGGATTATCGAAGTAAAGTGTTAAATGTGTCATTTTTATATTTAACCTTTATTTAACTAGGCAAGTCAGTTAAGAACAAATTCTTATTTACAATGATGGCCTACCGGGGAACAGTGGGTTAACTGCCTTGTTCAGGGGCAGAACAACAGATTTTTACCTTGTCAGCTCGAGGATTCGATCCAACAGCCTTTCGGATTTACGAAGTATATGATGTTCAGAATGAGACTGATATGAGGAAATGATCAATTTATGACTGGTATGATATCTATATATTCTTGAGACGATAACTCATTAAACATCCTTTCCCGTGGTGCTCCAAATTCCTAATGAGTTAATTGTTACATGATGAATTTAATAGAGTAATAATTAAACGTAGTAGGTAATTATTCAATAAATAGCAGTCATCACATTAATGATAGTCTCGTCACCTGATATTGCACATTTCTACCTTGGAGTACCTTTTCAGGCTACATCCCCATGAAGAGAATGAAATTGATATCTATAATTATGCATTTCTGTGTAGTACAGATCAGGGACCCGTTCCGTTACCGCAATTCGGATACTGGGTGTAATAACATTTCACTTATTGTATTTCAATAACCAAAGAGATGTTTTCAAACTCAAGGTGTGATGTCATGGCTGACACCCCATTCTTTCTGAAAACATCTTTGAATCCTATTCCAGAGGAGATATTTAACAAAGTCTTAGGAAACCGTGATTGCATAAAAAACTGAGGTTGATTTTACCATAATTCTGTTACCAAAATGAGAAATATGCACAGTTCTTCTAGTACATGTGTTTTTGTGAAATGCTCTGTGTAAACTGTTCAAAGCAGTCATTATGCATAGAGTTGGTTTGTTCAACTTAAAAATCTGTTTTTTTTGGCATACAAATTAAAGTGAAAAATCTGAGTCTCAGCGTAATTCTGTTACTGTGGAATTGCCTTTTATCAGATGACATGGAGTAACTTGAGCCCTGCATTGTTTTTCGGTTGTAGGACAGGTAATAAACTGCTACTATAGTAACAAGGTGTGAGTGTGAGGAGTGAGACTAATAGGTCATTATCAATAAAACGCACAATACGGTGCAGAGCGTTCAATTTGGCTGCTGGGGGAGGCAAGGAGACCACCAGCTCTACTAAAACCATTGACAGCTACTTGCCATTTTCAAGGAATTGTTAAATAAATGTTATAACTATTTGGTTTTAATATCATCACCTCTTGAAGAGCATAGTCAGAACTACACAGTTCCAATTATTCCACATTTAGCTCTATCATCATAGTTATACAGCAAGTAACATATGCTTTACATGATCAGTAAACATCAATTGATCGTGTATTTTCAGATATGTGAGGGTAGCCTATCCATTGGCATGTTGCTAGCTAACTAGCGAAGCAAACTACTTCATTTAGCTTGCTTCGTCTGAGATGAGGCATTTGGAAAGAGCTTGACATCGGCAAGTCCTCTTCCTGGTAAAGTTGTCAGTCAGTCTACTGTCATCACCACTATTTGGATATAGCCATCTTGCTTATCCCCTGAAAGTTAGCTTGTTAACTAGCCATATTGACGTGATCTGTTATTACCTAATGTTAGCGAGACAATTTTACGTGGTCTATCAATCAATGTAGCCTATCATGTCTGTCAGCAGCAATCGTGATTAAACACTCTTCAAAACAATGTTCAAAAGGGGATCATGTTAGCTAACTTCGCTAGCTAGGCCTACGTTGGTTGGAGAAAAAGTACATTAGGTCTACTTGCCACTATGTTTAGCCAACTGTACAAAATGTATGCAAAGAAAACATTATCTGCTAACAATATAGTTTACTTTTATTTCATATCACTCAAATATCCAATGAACGGTGGCCAATATTGAGAGATCATACGTCTACTCTCACTTATCTGAAATTACATGATCAATTGATGTTTACTGGTCATAAAAAAGCATGCAGTTATTTGCTGTATAACTCTGATAATAGCGCTAAATGTGCACAACTGTTTTGCATGGAATAATCTGAAATATGTAGTTCTGACTACGCTTTTCAAGAGTTGATATTACAACCAAATATTTTTCAATCCTTTGAAAACGGCATGCAGTTGTTAATGGTTTTAGCAGAGCTGGGGGTCTTCTTGCCCCCCAGCAGGCAAATTGAACACTCTGCACCATATTGTGACGTTTTATTGATAATGACCTATATCAGCAGCATTGGTAAAGTTGGTAAAATATGACAGGGAAATGCCTTCTCTGTTCTGACAGAACAGTACAGCCAGCATGCATGGTCCATTAGCTACAGATACAGCTGTCCAAGAGAACAAGGAAGAATCAGTGTGTGTGAGAGAGAGAGAGCAAGAGAGAGAGAGAGAAAGAGGCCTTGGAGCTGTTTTAATGGGGGTAGGTCAGTGGGCTGTGACATCCTCATCAGCAGTAGTAAAGGGACCAGTACTCATTACATTACAGTCTAGGGCAATGTTAAACCTGGCTGGGCAGTAATGGACATGCCAACCTTGAGATCTGATCTGCAGATTCTTGGTCATAAACACAGGCAGACACTAGGTTAGAGAAAACAGCTTACCAACACTATTTAGAGGAACAATGTAGCCTAAGGATATTACAGTCAGTTAGCACTAAACCCAATGCTGCTTATAGAAATATAAGGGAGGGCACGAATGTCATGTAAAGGCTGATGTGTAGGCTATTCACCAATTGATCAGCTGGCATACAGAATCAAACCAAAATCAACTCAAATGTTCAGGCATAAAGGCGCTGCATGGTCAATCCGATGTTTGCATTGGCCATGCAGCATTGGCCTCTGCAGAAGTTAGGGCATTCATACTTCTTGCGCTTCACAGAGCAGTGCAGATCTGTTATGAAGGAAGTTGTCAAGGAAGTGGGTTTGTGTTTATACAGGACCTCCCGCCCCCACCTACCGTCAAACAATCATGTCAATGCGGAGCTATATGGAGCCCTCTGCATTGTTTCAAAATTTGAGAGGCGCACAGTGATGCGGTATGGAGCTCAATTTGGCTGCATGCCTCCGGATCCATAAGGAGTCTCTGACCACATTTTCGGATCAAGCATAAATTGGCTCTTAGTCACTGAATCACAAATGAAAATGCAAAAATAAGTTTCCATTGAGCAATACTCAGTTAGTCTCTGTTCTCCAATTAAGTTAAAATGCAGTTCAGTCCCAAACAATTCAATAAGAAATGCAAAAATGATTAACAACCCAATTAATCCACCGCAATAAATGAAAAAAGTTTCAATGATTGAGCTTGCAGAATATCTGTATCTGTGTTGTGTCAGCACAATGGACAGAGCGCACTGTGGTGTGTGTGTAGGGTGCTATGGAAAGCCACTGGGGTGGTTAGGTATGACTCCTTTGGATTTCCATAACAAGCGGGGAAAAACGCTTCTGATCTGTGGTAGGCTAATTAAATAACGTGAGTTTTGATTTATAAGAGCAGGGTCAAGTTTACCATTGAAGCTGCTTCACTCAACTCTGCCTCACGCCCCACCACTACAGAGTTTAATTAGCTACTTAGCTAGCTGTAAAAGTGTTAGTGTTATTAGCCTTAGCCTATTTAGGTAGCTCGAACAAGCTAATCTATCACTATGTCACGCTCTGACCTTAGAGAGCCTTTTTATGTCTCTATTTGGTTTGGTCAGGGTGTGATTTGGGTGGGCATTCTATGTTCTTTATTTCTAGGTTTTGTGTTTCTATGTTTTGGCCGGGTATGCTTCTCAATCAGGGACAGCTGTCTATCGTTGTCTCTGATTGGGAATCATACTTAGGCAGCCTTTTTTCCTTTGGTGTTTGTGGGTAGTTATCTTTGTTAGTGGCACTATAGCCCTGTTAAGCTTCACGGTTGTTTCTTCGTTTCTTGGCGACATTTACAATAATCAAAGAAAATGTACGCTTACCACGCTGCACCTTGGTCTCCTTCCGACGACGGGCGTGACAGTTATATTACTTTGAAATATGAGGACTACCGTACGTATCCATTTAAAAGTAATCAGGTTTATTACAGTTATGCAATAAGAATACAATTATTAAGAAGTACATACCAGAAGTCTTCAGTGAAAAAACAAAAACAATTATCCAAGTCTGTTTAAACTTCTTGTCAATAGGGGGAGCTGTTAGCATTATTTTTTTCTTGGTGTTTACAAATTAAACTGCCTCGTACTCAATTCTTGCTCGTACAATATGCATATTATTATTACTATTGGATAGAAAACACTCTCTAGTTTCTAAAACCGTTTGAATTATGTCTGTAAGTGAAACAGAACTCGACTTAGAGCAATTTCCCTATGTAGAGTTGAGAATGCTGATTTTTCCAAAACTGTTCTGAGATCTGTGTATTAATATGCCTGTCCTCTATTGGTTGAGATGCACTGCATACGCCTTCCCCTGGGTGTCAGCAAATAGGGAGACTTCAAATGGAGTCTCTACGTAGTTCCCAGAGGTTATAAATGGATTGGAACCACGGTGTACGTTCTTTTGGATCTTCAACTGGGCGCAAAGAGGAGCTTTCCATGTCCTTGTAGAAGCTCTGGTTTTAGCTGCTTAGATAATTCCGGCCATGTTTTTATTCGATATAGGCTTTAAAGACATCATAATCTTGTTATTTTGAACCGAATTATACCAGTTTATGTCAGTATATTGCGATTTTCGGGTATTTATTTCCTTGGCGCTGTAGGAAGTTGGGTATCTCTCTCTCGAATGCATTCTGTACTGCTAATTGCAACGTCGAAGGAAACATTCTCCAACCCAGCAACGATTCTTTTGGCCAACGGACACCTTTCCCAAGATTCTGATGGGAGTTCAGCTAATAGTAAGTACTATTTATGCTGATAAATCGTTGTTCTGTTGAAAAAGTCAAATGTATAAGACGCCATTATTTTCCGTGTAGCGTTGCGCTATCGCACCTTGTATTGCACCCAGTATTGCGCAATAAGGTTAATTTTAAAAATGTAATTCAGCGATTGTGTAACGATCGTCGTCATATTCCTCCTCCTCGGATGAGGAGGAGCATGGATCAGACCAACACGCAGCGAGGTATGTTGACATAATGATTTATTAGACAAAACGACGAAACACGAAATAACCCTTTAGAAATACAAAATAACAAAACGAACTAAACAGACCTAAACTTACGAACTTACATGAAACGAAGAACTCACGAACAGGAACAGACAAACCGAAACAGTCCCGTGTGGCGTAACCTACAAACACTGACACAGGAGACAACCACCCACAACAAACAATGTGAAACAACCTACCTTAATATGACTCTCAATCAGAGGAAACGCCAAACACCTGCCTCTAATTGAGAGCCATACCAGGCAACCCATTAACCCAACATAGAAAACACATAACATAGACTACCCACCCAAAACTCACGCCCTGACCAATTAAACACATACCAAACAACAGAAAACAGGTCAGGAACGTGACAGATTGCATTAAGAACTAATTTGTCTTTCAATTGCTGTCCACCCTGTATTTTTTAGTCAAGTTTATGATTATTTATTGATTAGACTAGGTGACTCTCCAACATGGCGACCGACATTTTTCTGGTCAGCTTGGCCACTTTTCTCATTGTATAAGCACAATATGTGCCGCTAAATATGCACATTTTCGAACAAACTCTATATGCATTGTGTAATATGATGTTACAGGACTGTCATCTGAAGAATTCTGAGAAGGTTAGTGAAAATTAATATTTTTGGTGGTGAATACGTTATCGCTATGTTTGGCTGGAATCAATGCTGTTGTTTGGTTTGCTACTGTGCTAAGCTAATATAACGATATATTGTGTTTTCGCTGTAAAACACTTAGAACATCTGAAATATTGTCTAGATTCACAAGATCTGTGTCTTTCAATTGCTGTACGCTGTGTATTTTTAAGAAATGTTTTATGATGAGTAATTAGGTAATACACGTTGCTCTCTGTAATTATTCTAGTCGAGTTGTGATGGTGGCTGCAATGGTAAACTATGATTTATACCTGAAATATGCAAATTTTTCTAACAAAACCTATGCTATACAATAAATATGTTATCAGACTGTCGTCTGAGGTTGTTTCTTGGTTAGTGGCTATTTATATCTTTATTTGGTCGAATTTGTGATAGCTAGTGATGGAGTCAAAAACTGGTGGAGTAAAAAAAAAAGTGTCTTTTGCTAACGTGGTTAGCTAATAGATTTACATATTGTGTCTTCCCTGTAAAACATTTTTTTTTAAATTACCCCTAAAAAAAAAAAAAAAAAAAAAAAATTTAAAAATCAGAAATGATGGCTTGATTACCAAGATGTGTATCTTTCATCTGGTGTCTTGGACTTGTGATTTAATGATATTTAGATGCTACTATTTACTTGTGACGCTATGCTAGCTATGCTAGTCAGCTTTTTTACTGGTGGGGGTGGTGGGGGGTGCTCCCGGACCCGGGTTTCTGAGGAAGTAGAGGTTAACAGAAACACCAGTACAAAGTGTACATCAGGAGATTGGCTAACAATGTCTCCCTGAATGAAACAACTCAACACTTTAATTACGGCGGAACTCGATCTCAATAACCTCCATCGTTTATTTACAATCACTTTTCTGGGACAAAAACAATGAACAAAATAATATAAACATCACACCCATTCTCTATTCTAATCAATACCATAATAGGTGCTCGCAATCTGGGCCTCCTCACTTTGAAATGACCACTGTCCGGCGACCAGTTTAATACAGCAACCCTCTCCTGGTGTCGTTAATCCCCAAGGTGCCATGGCAATGTCCTGATGTGTCACACTCCTGTGATAGGCAAACATACAGCCATCAATCCGTACAATGCCATAAACTGTGACCGAATATTCATGCTGGGCCTTGACGCCTGTAAGTCTCAGACGCATCTTCATCACTGGTCTTCATCATAGTTCACATTTTTTCACTACAAGAGAAGACGGCGAATGCAGTTTCCTGGTCAAGTCATGTAGCTCCCTGCTGCCTAGAGTCTCTGTTGGAACCCTCAGAATGCAGAACCCGCAGAACTTTTATTTTGTTCATATTCAGAGAGTGGTAAACATTGAGATAGTCAGCATCTGCTGTTTTAGTGTTATGTGAATGGAAGGGCCATGATTAACAGGATATGTCCATCCACTCCTTTGTTAGACTGTACATGGCTACTGACAGTTTCATTTCAAAACGCTACAAATCATTTTCTGAAATGTTGGCATAGTGATGTTAAATGACAGACATGTATTTGTTTGAAATCACTAGATGGTTTTATTTCAGAGAGACAAACAATGTTGCAAAATGCTATATATCCGCCTAACTCTCAGAGGTTTTACACAGTCAAATGTGACGAATAATGACATTTTTATTAACAAACCATGCAAATAAATAATTTGTGACATTAATATAAAAAAATATATTTACGTCAGGATACGAACATTCTATTCCTGTCACGGTTGTCGTAAGAACGGGACCAAGGCGCAGCGGATGTTGAGTTCCACATATTTATTTCAAAGTGGAACTTAAAGCAAAAACAATAAACGAACAACTAAACGTGACTACGTGGTGCACAAACACAAAACAATATCCCACAAACACAGGTGGTAAAAAATAGCTACTTAAATATGATCCCCAATTAGAGACAACAATTACCAGCTGCCTCTAATTGGGAATAATACAAAACACCAACATAGAAAATATAAACTAGACCACAACATAGAAATGATAAACTAGAATACCCCCTAGTCACGCCCTGATCCACTATACCATAGAGAAACAAGGGCTCTCTATGGTCAGGACGTGACAATTCCAGCTAAACAATGAATATATAGCGTTTGTAAATGAATCTATTAATACATTTTTTTAATTTGCAGACACAAAAGCTACCCATAAGTATTCATTTCTGATGAAAAAACACGTGAAAATGTGTTTTTATAGCGTTTTGGAAATAAACTCTTCACATAGCATATACTGTACAAACTGAACTTTAGATGATGGCTGTACTGCGTGTAATGCCTGTGTACTGGGAGATCATATGACTAAGAAAGGATAGTACATAGACTACTGAACTGTACTGTGATGGCTGTGTACTGAGAGTAAAGAGATTTTGGATACATGCTGGTTCTGCACTGTTGGACTTATGACAGAGAAGCTGCCATGTCGTAATGATGGCTGTGTTTGTGGTTTTGCATTCCCTTGTGTGTCCCAGATGTCTCCTTGGCTGTAACGACAAACACTTGTGTTCGCTCTGGGCAGCCTACAGAGAGAATGCTGACAAAGCTGGCAATTACACGTGTGCTTAGTTTATCATCAGTGCACAAATAAAACAGAAAGTTAGCATTCGCCACGCTGCGCTCTATGACTGTTCTTCCGCATACTAATTAATAGGCAGGCGTGTAATAGAAAAGCCCCCTAGCTCTCAGCGCCACGGCAACAGTTGCAGACAGGAGACAGGCAGTTAGCCTAACACAAGAGTGGTAGCCCTTTCTGATTCATAGGACGTCAACGAATTGAATTCTGAGCCACTGCATGCATGGCACTGTGTGAAGAAAAGAGGCTTTAATGTTTGCTCTTCAAGGGATTAGCCCCGCTAATATATTGAGCTAAACCCACCTCTTTCAGATCGAAACTTCATCACACGTTATTCATCTATTAGACAAGGACTCAGTAAAGTGGGGCGGGTGAGGAGGGACTAGACTATAAGGGCTGGGAGGAGTGGAGCAGTGACATGGGCATTCCAGCTATCATTATTGGATAGGAAGGGTCTTGAGAGTACATCATCTGATAGACAGACCGCTGTCAGAATCCTCTCCTTTGTTCTTCTAATACTAGAGAGTAGATCTCCCTTTTATCCATTGCTGTGTTTATTTTCTGCTCTCTCTCAGCTGCCAAATGGAGTCATGTGTCGGGGTTTGATCAGTTGAACACATGAAAGAGCAGAAACAGCTCTAACGCATCAGCTACAAGCAAACACATCCCAGAATACCACTCCCTCACCTCAAACCCAAATCCAAGGTTACTGGTAAAGCTATATCACACAGCTAGCAGCATCTACACCAATACCAATTCAATGTCTGGCAACATCAGGTAAATATCCATACCTGCATTATTCTGATATATGATCATATTTAAAGATTAGACACAATCAGATTTTACTAGGACAAGCAGGGTCTATGTATGTCTGAAAATCAATCATGCTCCATTTGTAGGCCTATATTGTCTTCTGAGGGGGCACCACTCAAGTCTGGTACGGATAAAGAGATTATAAACAAAATAGACATACTGACATCTGTGAGGCAATTGGCAGTTTAATCTCACATATCTATTGTTTTGTTCTGTACTTAAATTATTTTGAAAAGCACCTATTTAGAATGTGTTTCCAGTTGCCAAGCTGTGTTTGTTGAGGCATAGCCTACAGTTCACACTACAACACTCAAAGCAGATTGTACTGAACCAATCTGCCTCCCTCCCACTCTCATCCAGCCATGAGATAAAAGATACAAGGATCATTTGAATGCATATACAGTATATCACGACCTTGAGCTAGCTCCCAAATCAGCAGCAAACACGGGAGGTCAGATTAACTCCCACACAGTTTAGCTCCCCTTACAAACCCACATGAAGGAATACTACAGTTTGCTATAGAATGCTACAGTAGATACTATAGAATTATGTAGTAGTATACTGTACAATACTATACTACACACTGTAGTATCCCTCAACAATATGTAGGACTTGGTATAGAATGTTGTAGTATACTGCAGAATACTGTTAGCAGTTGATGTTATTCTTCCATAACACAGACCCCAAAGCAAATCAGGGGGAGAAAATAGGTTTATTCAAAGAGAACAAATCATAGTTAAAAAATAGTTGTTATGCTGGGATGTAGATGATCATTCTTCCCTGTCCTCAGTGATTCTCCTCAGAACAAAGTGACAGGATGGAATTTATAACCCAACCCTAGCCTGTGGTTGACCAAATAGAATTCTGTGCAATAAAACTGGGCCAATGGCCAAATAACAAGTATCCCGTTTCAGGCTCAATGTTTAGACAATTTGGACCAATGAGAACATGCCACATGTAGCTATGAGTCCCGGACTGAAATTCCTCCTGTGTCTCTGACCCATTAATTCCCTGTTACAGAAAACAACTATTTCGATTGATCGTAAAGGCCCTCTTGACTTTTAGTCCTCTGCATTATGTATTTATCTTAAAATATTCTTACACCCCCTAGACCATTTAAAAAAATAAATATACTTAAAATGTATTTTTAGAAAACAATAGAAAACATGAAAAAATAGACAGTATAAAAAACAGCAGTAAGCATAAAATCATTCACATTAAACACCTTGCATTTCTATAAAACACAAAGGGCATATTTTACTTGTTGTTGCAATAAGAAATAGATTTCAAATAATGTTATAGAAAATAAGTATTAACAGGTGTGATGATGATGACGTCCCTTACGATTCCTACCACATCCTGTGTTAGGAGGAAACTAACAAATAATTATCTGCAAGACAATAATATTCAATCGACCTATTGGCAAGGTAATCATTCACAGTCCTTTAAAAGTGATGAGCTGTTCCACACCGTTATCAGTCCCACAGTCTGCCGGTAGTGAGGAATTCTTCTTCCGTTCCACTGGTTGACAAGGACGTCTCTAATGAACACTTCACCGGTGATCTTCTATCGTTTCAGGTACAGTTCTTGGGTCAAGGGATATTGCTGCAGCTTCAGATGGTAGATTCTCATAACCTGTAACAAAGGAAACAAAAAGTGAAAGTAACATGTCCTGGTTTCAAGAGAAATTGATATTTCACATAGATTTCCCTAAGTAAGCATGTCCCGATTTTCAGGAAAGAGTTGGACATTTCACCTAGATATCCCTAATATGATGACTGCGATGTACAACATAGAAGCTTATCAGGTTCTGATCATCTTACTATGCTTCTTCACCCGAGATTGGCCCCGATTGCTAATCAATCAGTTCTTTATTTTCCAGGCTCTGCTTTGTCATCAAAATGGACAACATGGCAATGAGTGATTTTCCCTGGACTTTTACTGCTGACCTCGTTATGAGCAAAACTTGATGAGGACCTTCCTACTTTGGCCCTAATGTGTCTGTTAGATATTTTTTTACCATCACCCACTGTCTTGGTACTATGTCATGTCCCCCCTCTGGAATTATTTTCCATGCCTCTTTTACTTGTCTGTCTATAATTTCTTGAATCAACATTTTAGCTGTGTGTTGTGCGGTTCCCTTCTTAGTAGGGTAGGCTTCAACCCATCGTGAGAAACGATCAACAACAATGAGCACATCTTCCTTTCCTTTTCATTTGGGCAGTGTGATGTAGTCAAGTTGTAGATGTCTGAAGGGTCCTGGTGGGGCAGGCGCTCGTCGTGTCTGTACTTTCACTCATCCCTTGGTGTTGTTTTCCATACAAATGTTGCAATTCGCCCCGACAGCCTCAGCCTCTTTCCGCACACCAGGATTCCACCATTTGCCCACAAAACAATAAACTATCTTGTCCACACCAATGTGTCCCAAAGAGTGGATCTGTGTCAACAAGTAGGGTAAGAGTGCATTTGGCGCTACACATTTCGGGTTGTATTTCCTGAATGAATCCTGTTTTTCAATTTTTTTCCAAAATCATGGGTAACGCAAAAAGCATACCTTGAGTCTGTGTAGATATTAGCTGTTTTTCCTTCCGTCTGTTTGCATTCTTCAGTCAAAGCCACCAATTCCGCCACCTGTGCTGATGTTCCTGCACAAAAACATCCTGTGGCGTACTGCATTAGCATCGAATAGCCCCAGCGATATGCAACATTTCAGGGAAGTTAGGAACCAATATGCACAGGTAGTTATGAAAGCAAAGGCTAGCTTTTTCAAACAGAAATTTGCATCCTGTAGCAAAAACTCCAAATAGTTAGAATAAGAGAGAATAAGAGCACCTCCTCCCAGCTGTCCACTGCACTGAGGCTAGGAAACACTGTCACCACCGATAAATCCACAATAATTGAGAATTTTAATAAGCATTTTTCTACGGCTGACCATGCTTTCCACCTGGCTAGCCCTACCCCAGTCAACAGCCCTGCACACCCCACAGCAACTTGCCCAAGCCTCCCCTATTTCTCTATCACCCAAATCCAGATAGCTGATGTTCTGAAAGAGCTGCAAAATCTGGACCCCTACAAATCAGCCGGGCTAGACAATCTGGACCTTCTCTTTCTAAATTTATCCACCGAAATTGTTGCAATCCCTATCACTAGCCTGTTCAACCTCTCTTTCGTATCGTCTGAGATCCCCAAAGATTGGAAAGCTGCCGCGGTCATCCCCCTCTTCAAAGGGGGAGACCCTCTAGACCCAAACTGCTACAGACCTATATCTATCCTACCCTGCCTTTCTAAGGTCTTCGATAGCCAAGTTAACAAACAGATCACCGACCATTACAAATCCCACCGTACCTTCTCCGCTATGCAATCTGGTTTCCGAGCTGGTTATGGTTGCACCTCAGCCACGCTCAAGGTACTAAACAATATCATAACCGCCATCGATAAGAGACAATACTGTGCAGCTGTATTCATTGACCTGGCCAAGGCTTTCGACTCTGTCAATCACCACATTCTTATCGGCAGACTCAACAGCCTTGGTTTCTCAAATGACTGCCTCGCCTGGTTCACCAACTACTTCTCAGACGGAGTTCAATGTGTCAAATCGGAAGGCCTGTTGTCCGGACCTCTGGGAATCTCTATGGGGGTGCCACAGGGTTCAATTCTCAGGCCGACTCTCTTCTCTGTATACATCAATGATGTCGCTCTTGCTTCTGTTGATTCTCTGATCCACCTCTACGCAGATGTCACCATTCTGTATACTTCTGGCCCTTCTTCGGACACTGTGTTAACTTCTCTAGGATAGGGGGCAGCATTTTCACGTTTGGATGAAAAGCGTGCCCAGACTAAACTGCCTCCTACTCAGTCCCAGATGCTAATATATGCATATCATTATTAGTATTGGATAGAAAACACTCTGAAGTTTCTAAAACTGTTTGAATCATGTCTGTGACTATAACACAACTTATTTGGCAGGCAAAACCCCAAGGACAAACATTCAGATTTTCTTTTTTTTAGGTTACTTTTTCCAATGGAATTTCATTGGGAATCCAGATTTCTAAGGTACCTTCCTGCAGTTCCTATCGCTTCCACTGGATGTCAACAGTCTTTAGAAATTGGTTGAGGTTTTTCCTTTGAGAAATGAAGAAGTAGCCATGTTCAGAATGAGGCTCCAGTGAAGTGTACTGTTTGTTAGAGGCGCATGACCAGAAAGCATGCTACACATTGTTTTCCTCCGGTATTGAACACAGATCAAAATATGATGGTCTGTGATTGTTAGCTGGGGTGCTATCCTCAGATAATAGCATTGTTTGCTTTCGCCGTAAAGCATTTTTGAAATCTGACATGTTGGCTGGATTCTAATGTAGTGTAGCTTTAATTTGGTATATTGAATGTGTGATTTCATGACAGTTTAATTTTTATAGTAATTTATTTGAATTTGGCGCTCTGCATTTTCACTGGACGCTACCGTCCCACATATCCCAGAGAGTTTAACTAACCTCCAGACGAGCTTCAATGCCATACAACTCTCCTTCCGTGGCCTCCAACTGCTCTTAACTGCAAGTAAAACTAAATGCATGATCTTCAACCGATCGCTGCCCACACCTGCCCGCCCGTCCAACATCACTACTCTGGACGGTTCTGACTTAGAATATGTGGACAACTAGAAATACCTAGGTGTCTGGTTAGAATGTAAACTCTCCTTCCAGACATCTCCAATCCAAAATTAAATCTAGAATCGGCATCCTATTTCGCAACAAAGCATCCTTCACTCATGCTGCCAAACATACCCTCGTAAAACTGACTATCCTACCGATCCTTGACTTTGGAGATGTCATTTACAAAATAGCCTCCAACACTCTACTCAGCAAATTGGATGCAGTCTATCACAGTGCCATCCATTTTGTCACCAAAGCCCCATATACTACCCACCACTGCGACCTGTATGCTGTCGTTGGCTGGCCCTCGCTTCATATTCATCGCCAAACCCACTGGCTCCAGGTCATCTATAAGTCTTTGCCAGGTAAAGCCCTGCCTTATCTTAACTCACTGGTAACCTTAGCAGCACTCACCCGTAGCACGCGCTCCAGCAGGTATATTTCACTGGTCACCCCCAAAGCCAATTCCTCCTTTGGCCGCCTTTCCTTCCAGTTCTCTGCTGCCAATGACTGGAACGAACTGCAAAAATCACTGAAGCTTCATATCTCCCTCACTAACTTTAAGCACCAGCTGTCAGCGCAGCTCACAGATCATTGCATCTGTAAATAGCCCATCCAACTACCTCATCCCCATATCATTATTTATTTTGCTCTTTTGCACCCTAGAGTGTATCTCTACTTGTACGTTCATCTTCTGCACGTCTATCACTCCAGTGTTTAATTTCTATATTGTAATTATTTTGCCACTATGGCATATATATTGCCTTATCCTACCTCATTTGCACACACTGTATATATACTTTCTCTATTGTATTATTGACTGTATATTTGTTAATTCCATGTGTAACTCTGTGTTGTTGTTTTTTGCACTGCTTTGCTTTATCTTGGCCAGGTCGCAGTTGTAAATGAGAACTTGTTCTCAACATGCCTACCTGGTTAAATAAAAAAATTAAAAAGGTAACGAGCGAGTCACTATCAAATTGTCCATTGTAGTAACTGCCCAGCCTGCCTTCCTCTCACCCCCCTCCACAATGCTTGAACTGTCTGTGTATAAGATAAACAATAGGGTTTTCCAACGGATGACTCTTAGTAAACCCATCAGAGAGCTGATCCAAATCCAACTCACAACAGTCGTGTTCAAGTAATGTGGTATCTGGAGGAAGCATTAGAGTAGCTGGATTACATGTTGTGCCACGTTGTATGATGATGTTAGGAGCTTCCAACACCGTCAACCACTTGTTCCAACGAGCAGCTGTGACCTGTGCAGCTTGATTCATTGTCAAAAGAGCATGAACAGCATGTGGACACTTGATGGTAAGATGTTGGTCGAGAACAAGCGATGCCACCATCGACACAGCGACGTAAGAAGCCTGCATAGCTCTGAGACAGGGACCCCATCCCAACGCCACATCCTCCAGTTTCTTCGAATAGTAGCCTACAGGTTTCTCTTCTGCTGAACAAGTAATGTTGTTGGTTTCGCTCAGAACCTGCACAACTCTGATAACAGCCGGTTTATTATGTTGACTGATGTCTCTGTCCAGTCGTGACAACCTGTAAACGATGACGCCATAGTTTTGTCTCTCCCAATCAGTACAGTCGTGGCCAAAAGTTTTGAGAATTACACAAATATAGATTTTCAAAGTCTGCTGCCTCAGTTTGTATGATGGCAATTTGCATATACTCCAGAATGTTATGAAGAGTGATTAGATGAATTGCAATTAATTGCAAAGTCCCTCTTTGCCATGCAAATGAACTGAATCCCCAAAACATTTCCACTGCATTTCAGCCCTGCCACAAAAGGACCAGCTGACATCATGTCAGTGATTCTCTCGTTAACACAGGTGTGAGTGTTGACGAGGACAAGGCTGGAGATCACTCGGTCATGCTGATTGAGTTCGAATAACAGACTGGAAGCTTTAAAAGGAGGGTGGTGCTTAGAATCATTGTTCTTCCTCTGTCAATCATGGTTAACTGCAAGGAAACATGGGCCGTCATCATTGCTTTGCACAAAAAGGGCTTCACAGGCAAGGATATTGCTGCCAGTAAGATTGCACCTAAATCAACCATTTATCGGATCATCAAGAACTTCAAGGAGAGCGGTTCAATTGTTGTGAAGAAGGCTTCAGGGGGCCCAAGAAAGTCCAGCAAGCGCCAGGACCGTCTCCTAAAGTTGATTCAGCTGCGGGATCGGGGCACCACCAGTACAGAGCTTGCTCAGGAATGGCAGCAGGCAGGTGTGAGTGCATCTGCACGCACAGTGAGGCAAAGACTTTTGGAGGATGGCCTGGTGTCAAGAAGGGCAGCAAAGAAGCCACTTCTCTCCAGGAAAAGCATCAGGGACAGACTGATATTCTGGAAAAGGTACAGGGATTGGACTGCTGAGGACTGGGGTAAAGTCATTTTCTCTGATGAATCCCCTTTCCGATTGTTTGGGGCATCCGGAAAAAAGCTTGTCCGGAGAAGACAAGGTGAACGCTACCATGAGTCCTGTGTCATGTCAACAGTAAAGCATCCTGAGACCATTCATGTGTGGAGTTGCTTCTCAGCCAAGGGAGTGGGCTCACTCACAATTTTGCCTAAGAACACAGCCATGAATGAAGAATGGCACCAACACATACTCCGAGAGCAACTTCTCCCAACCATCCAGGAACAGTTTGGTGATGAACAATGCCTTTTCCAGCATGATGGAGCACCTTGCCATAAGGCAAAAGTGAAAACTAAGTGGCTCGGGGAACAAAACATTGATATTTTGGGTCCATGGCCAGGAAACTCCCCAGACCTTAATCCCATTGAGAACTTGTGGTCAATCCTCAAGAGGCAGGTGGACAAACAAAAACCCACAAATTCTGACAAACTCCACTGCATTGATTATGCAAGAATGGGCTGTCAGGATGTGGCCCAGAAGTTAATTGACAGCATGCCAGGGCGGATTGCAGAGGTCTTGAAAAAGAAGGGTCAACACTGCAAATATTGACTCTTTGCATCAACTTCATGTTATTGTCAATTAAAGCCTTTGGCACTTATGAAATGCTTGTACTTATACTTCAGTATTCCATAGTAACATCTGACAAAATATCTAAAGACACTGAAGCAGCAAACTTTGTGGAAATTAATATGTGTCATTCTCAAAACTTTTGGCCACGACTGTAGTTGTGGAAACAAAAGTTCTGCGCAAATGATCATGTATGGATTGCATCAACTGATGTGTGATTGCCCCATTTTTGGAGGAATTGAGTGCATCTTCATCTTCCATGTCGGGTAACCCAATGTGTCTTACGACCTCTGCTCTAAACCTTTCTTTAAATTCAACAAATGGTTCTTTCGGTTTTTGGACACATTTGGTTATCTCTCCCCAATTGGTGGTTGCATTGGTCAGACCCTTAATATTGCTCTCCGTCCATCGGCAACATCTTGCTCTTCACCACACACAGCTCTATAAACATTTTCTTCAAGTACGCCATGTGTCACGTCTGCTCCTGCTCCCCTCCCTGTAGTGTTATGCGGATTGCTGACACCACATTTTAATTTGTGTGTATGATCGGCCTATCTAAATCTGTCTCTGGCTGACATTTTTTTGTCTCTGTCTTGCATAGCACATGTTCAGGTGGTATGGTAGTATAGGCCTATTAATGACAGATTAATATATGAATTACCCTCATTTCTAATTAACACATCTCTCTCACTGTTTCCCTCTTGCACAATTCACGTATATCCGCTGGCATCAGCTCCACTGGCTATCTCTCTTCCCTCTCCACTCCTAATAGCTCTTGTACCGAACAAGTATCATATAGCTCAATGCGAGTCACAGGAATAGCAATATAGTTTTGTCACTTATTTTGAAGATTTTTTAAAACTAATATTCAAGGAGTAAAGCAAGTAGGCTGCAGTGTTGGAAATAAACTGGCAGGGAGTTTGAATGGCGAGAAGTAGCTCTGGTGTGATTGGGTGGTAGTGATTATACTGAGCCTGTCACGATCGTCGTAATAACATTCAGACCAAAGGGCAGCGGGAAATCGGTTTGACATTTTATTAAAAGTGAACCGCACAAAAATACAATAAAGAGCAAACGACACGTGAAGCTATGGAGTGCTCACAGGCAACTACACATAAACAAGATCCCACAAAAAAACATGATCCCCAATCAGAGACAACGCTAAACAGCTGCCTCTGATTGGGAACCATACCAGGCCAACATAGAAATAAAACAACCTATATTACCCACCCAAGTCACACCCCGACCTAACCAAAATAAAGAATAAAAAGGCTCTCTATGGTCAGGGCGTGACAAAGCCTAAATGGCTGAACTGATGCATTGCAAATGTACAGGACAGACATAGATAAATTCAATAATTCATTCAATAATTGTGAATTCAATTAATTCACAACTCCTGCTGTAGATAATGGGTGTCCGATGTTTTTTATTTTTTGCCATTTTGTGTGACCGTGAATGATGTCAACATATCCATCTGGGCGCCAGATTTGAATTATGCTATCATTCAAAATGTCAATATTAAAATGTCTTCCACAAGAATCTGTGGAGACATTTTTACACATTATGATGATAGATACATAAAGATGCAAACTGTCACTCCCTGACCTTAGAGATCCTTATTATTCTCTACGTTTGGTTAGGTCAGGATGTGACTCGGGTGGGAAAGTCTATGTTTTCTATTTCTTTGTTTTTGGCCGAGTGTGGTTCCCAATCAGAGGCAGCTGTCTATCGTTGTCTCTGATTGGGGATCATATATAAGTTGTCATTTTCCTTTTGGGTTTTGTGGGATCTTGTTTTCTGTTTAGTGTCTGTGCCTGACAGAACTGTTCGCTTTCGGTTTTTGTCGTTGTTATTTTGGTGTCATCAATAAAAAGACGATGTACGCCTACCACGCTGCGCCTTGGTCCACTCTTCATTCTACAA
Source organism: Salvelinus namaycush (assembly GCF_016432855.1). Classification (NCBI taxonomy): domain Eukaryota; kingdom Metazoa; phylum Chordata; class Actinopteri; order Salmoniformes; family Salmonidae; genus Salvelinus; species Salvelinus namaycush. The sequence goes on from NC_052321.1 coordinate 30,962,957, forward strand.
ACGAGAGCCGTAACACAAACATAATATTTACAAGTGTTCTATCGAAATTGCCATATTTAAAGTATGGAAATGTCTGATAAATGCAATTCAAAATGGCAAAGTAAAGAATTCACAACGGAATTCTATCTTGATAAATCCAACGTGTCGAAGGAATATTGTCCATAAGTCAAAACCAACACTCAGGCAGCTTATGAAAGTAAATATAAACCAGTCTAAATTACAGGTTGCACTGACAAAACAAAAAATAGCTTAGCGACCTCACAATTTACCACATCCCTGGTGAGCACATTGGAGAAATGTAAAATAGATAGGCCTACAGTGTCAGCTGAGCTAACAGTGGCTACATTCTTAAGAGTTATCTTATAGCCAGCCTTTGCTGAAAAAGACAAAATATTAGCAACAAAAGATTAGCTAGAGACATGGAGACTTCCACCGTGTTTCGGATACATCAAGCACAATACAGAATGATTTTATTGAAGTAGTTAGTGACATAAGGACAGAGGAAGGCAGGCCTAAATGCATTTTCTTTGCAACTTGCAGGTTAGGCTACTTTTGAATGAACATGAGAATAACTGTTTATTAGGCTATTAAAACTTGTAAAACTTAATCAGTGTGTGTGTGTAACAAACTGTGCCCAAAATCTGTCTCCTGGCCTGTACACAAACAGTAAGAACTACAGATGTCTAGACAGGGGTGCTGTCAATTCAGCACCACAGAGTTAACCTACCCCTGAAAACTGGGACACGAAAAACAATTCTAGCACATATTTTTTCATTGATGGTCATATATTTTACACAAACCTGTCATGTACAGAACACTGTAGGCAGGCGTTCGTTACTCAAGGCGTTACGGGGTGGTCACAGAATGTATCATAGCCTACCGATATCTTCTAGATAGCCTAGTTAAGAAGTTTGGAATGGATAAGCCAATATGGCGATAACAGAGGCATACCGACACCTTCACTTTTGTTTTTCTAAATGCATGGACATTACAGACCTACACTGAATAAAGACATAAAAAAATATATGAAATATTTCATTAGATTTTTTAAAAATTGATTTAGTTATTTTCACACTAAAGTAAAACAAATATTATAAATGTATGTAATAATAATTAAACATGTTGCCGCACACAGAGACCATTCATATAATTTCATTTAAGCTTTATTTTTATTTAACCAGGTTAATGACTTTTATTTAAACAGGTTGTTCATTCAGATGAAAATGTTATAAAAACATATTCAATCAACATAATAATGAAACAATATGCTTTATTTCCATGTTATATCAAAACCATGTTTGTCAAAACGTCTCATGCAACATATAGCCTAACAGAGCTAAAACACAAAGGCATTTTTTAATGAAAGGAACAAAGTATATAGGCTGTAGGCCATCACTTTAAATGCCCCTGGAGAAAGAGGATGGCGCTCACAGAGGGCTTGAGCATGGAGCATCTCTCTTCCAAAATTCAGCCACACACAGACACACACTGAAGGTCCAATCGGAGGAGGCACTGAAAGCAGGGATGCTGAGGACTTGACGGGCAAGGTTACTGATCGCAGGAAACTGAAATCTCTGTGCCTGCCACCATAGCAGAACAGCGCCGGGTCCGCTTGTTTGACTGCGATCAAGATTGACTGCCAAATAGTATTTTATTTTGTTTTCCAGTAGTCTAGACCCAGGCATAATCATATCTGCTCCATCCTCCCAGTTGGAGAACTCACGGTATGTGACTGTTTTGTCTCTTTGGCTGTGAAGGTCCTGGCTCAAGCTCAACTCTCAAGGCCCAGGCCCGGATTAATAGGATGCATAACAGAGCATGTGCTGACCAGCTCACAAGTGTCTTCACTGATATGTTCAACCTCTCCCTAACCCAGTCTGTAACCTCTCCCTAACTCAGTCTGCTTCTACACCTGCATTGCTTGCTGTTTGGGGTTTTAGGATGGGTTTCTGTACAGCACTTTGTGACATCAGCTGATATTAGAAGGGCTTTATAAATACATTTCATTGATTGATTAATATATTTCTATGTATTGTTGTGTATTGTTAGATATTACTGCTTTGTTGGAGCTAGGAACACACGCATTTAGCTAAACCCACAATAACCCACAATACACCCGCAATAACATCTGCTAAACATGTGTATGCGACCATTACAATGTTTTTTTAAACTTTCACCCCTTTTTTCTCCCCAATTCCGTGGTATCCAATTGGTAGTAGTCTTGTCTCATCGCTGCAACTCCCGTACGGACTCGGGAGAGGCGAAGGTCGAGAAACACAAACCAACCAAGCCGCACTGCTTCTTGACACAATGCCCATCCAACCCGGAAGCCAGCTGCACCAATGTGTCGGAGGAAACACCGTACACCTGGCAACCGTGTCAGCGTGCACTGCGCCCGGCCCGCCACAGGAGTCGCTAGTGTACAATGAGACAAGGATATCCCTGCCGGCCAAACCCTCCCTAACCCGGACGACGCTGGGCCAATTGTGCGCCGGCCCATGGGCCTCCCAGTTGCGGCCGGCTGCGACAGAGCCTGGACTTGAATCCAGAATCTCTAGTGGCACAGCTAGCACTGAGATGCAGTGCCTTAGACAACTGTGCCACGACCATTACAATTTTATTAGATGAATACTACATGTTTCAAGCAGACCACCATAGTCCCTGTGCCCAAGAATATCAAGGTACCTGTCTAAATGACTCTTGCCCTGTAGCACTCACATTTGTAACCATGAAATGCTTTGAAAGGCTGGTCATGGCTCAAATCAACACCATCATCCCAGACACCCTGGGCCCACTCCAATTGATCCACAGATGACATAATCTCTATTGCAGTCCACACTTCCCTCCCACATGGACAATAGGAACACCTATGCAAGAATGCTGTTCATTGACTTAAGATCAGAGTTCAACACCATAGTGCCCTCCAAGCTCATCACTAAGCAGAGGACCCTGGGACTAAACACCTCCCACTGCAACTGGATACATGACTTCCTGACGGCCATCCCCAGTTAGTGAGGGTAAGCAACAACACATCCGCCATGCTGACCCTCAGCACAGGGACCCCTCAGAGGTGCGTGCTTAGTCCCTTCCTGTACTCCCTGTTCACCCAAGACTGCATGGGCGCACACAACTCCATCACCATCATTAAGTTTGCTGACGACACAACGGTGATTGGCCTGATCACTGACAATGATGAGACAGCCTAGAGCGAGGTCATTGACCTGGCAGTGTGGTGCCAGGACATAGGACAACAACCTCTCCCTCAACGCCAGCAAGATAAAGGAGCTGGTCGTGGACTACAGGAAACGGAGGGCCGAGCACTCCCCCATACACATCAACGGGGCTTTAGTGGAGCGGGTTGAGAGCTTCATGTTCCTCAGTGTCCACATCCCTAAGGAATTATCATGGTCCACACACACCAACACAGTCATGAAGAAGGCATGACAATGCCTTCCCCTCAGGAGATCCTCAAAAAGTTATACGGCTGCATCCCCGCTTGGTATGGAAACTGCTTGGCATCCAACCGAAAGGCGATACAGGGGGTAGTGAGTACGGCCCAGTATATCACTGGGGCGGAGCTCCCTGTCATTCAGGATCTCTAAACCAGGCAGAGGACAGCCCTAAAAATTGTCAAAGACTCCAGCCACCCAAGTCATAGAATGTTCTCGCTGCTTCTGCACGGCATACTGTACTGATGCACCAAGTCTTGAACCAAAAGGACCCTGAACAAATTCTACCTCCCAACCCATAAGACTACTAACTAGTTTGTCTGGGTAGCTATTGGTTAACTATTTAACTATCTGCATTGACCCATTTTGCACCAACTCTTTTGACTCATCACATACACTGCTGCTACTGTTTATTATCTATCCTGTTGCCTAGTCACTTTATCCCTAGCTATATGTTTATATATAATTAAATTACCTCGTACCCCTGCACATCAACTTGGTACTGATACCCCATGTATATAGCCATTACTAATTTATTCTGTGTTGTTATTTTTCTGTTATTTCTCTTTGCCTTCTTAGGAAGGGCCCATAAGTAAGCATTTCACAAAGCAGTTGACATATAAAGTGTGATTTGATTTGCAGTTTCCTCCATGCAACTTGGGGGTCAAAAACATTGCTAGAATGAAAAGGATGTGGACAGGCTGTAGTCTGCAAGCGACATTAGGCTATATCTCAAATATGTCGTTTGAGATTAAAAAAATGACAATATCATGGAAAGAACAAATGTGACTCACCACCTGGATTCGGGCTTATGTAACAAAATTTGAAATTGTGTTTTTTACATTGGATAAAAGTAGAGACTCAGAGTTACAAAATTGCATATCATACACTGCATTTGAGGAACAATGGGAAAGTAATTCTGGTTTGAAAGTTGGTCAACTTGTGATCTCACTTTTGAGAAAATGGCCTTTGAATGTTTTGGTAACTAGTGAAGAGCTCTTCTTTGTCTACACCCATTCAGCATCGTTCATACCCTCTTAAGCTTTAGCCCCACTCATCTCGTTTCACTCTCAGAGTGCGCTCTGGCCGATGATTTGAAAACAGCCTAACCAGCTCCACTGGAAACAATTCCATCAAGCTTTTTTGCAGAAGTTTAACTGACACTGGCCATATTCAACAGGTGTTGTACACACATCACGTAACGTTAGCTAGTTAATTAAAGAACAATGAACATAGTGTCAACAATGCCACAGTGCTGGGAGCTAACCAACCAGGTTCATTGTTAGCTAGCTAACATTAGGCTCTAACTAGAAAAGCAAACAGCTCTGGGAAACGAATAATAACGTCTGCTAGTGAGCCAGCCAGCTAACAGTACAATTTAGCTTAAGACATAGAGCTAGCTAGCCAGGTAAACAATGTTTCAGATCACACACGTCATGTAGCATTACCTAATGAGCCAGCCAGCTAACGTTAGCTAGTTAAATATCAATGAACAAAGTGCCAACAATCCCACAGTGCTTGTAGCTAACCAACCAGGTTCAATGTTAGCTAGCTAACATTAGGCTCTAACTCGAAAAGCAAATGGCTCTGGGAAACGAATAATAACGTCAACTAGTGAGCCAGCCAGCTAACGTTAGCTAGTAAGCTAACAGTACACTTTAGATTGAAATGAAATAACTTTTTCTCAAAATTAGAAACGCGTAATATCTGAAAAAGTCTAGCATTAGCTAGCTACAATCTTACCTGTATACATCATCATGCATGATGGATGTGTCTCCCTGTCAGGAATGCCATACCATGGTTGCCCTTAGTTTGAAGATGTTATCCTGAGACAGGTGTTTTCTCCATCTCTTTAGCTATCATACTCTAATTCCACTGATTTCAAAACTTGATCCTCCAGCAAGTGGAGAGCAAGACTTATGCAGCTCCACTACACAATATATATAAAAAGCTACAGTCGACAGGATTACCAACACAGACTGACGAGCTCAAATAGACAGAGGCCTTCTATATGGCAGACCAATCCGAACTCCTCACTTGGCATGTCTAGCCCACTCATTATCTCAACCAATCATGGCTAGTGGGAAGGTGGCTTACTTTTTCTGTGGCTTAACCAACAAGGCTTGTAATGTAACAATTTTATTCATATTTACAGATGGCATACAAGTTTGTTATTAAGGCACAGGAAAGTTCACATGTTCGAGAAGGCATTTCTGCCAAAAATGGCATTTTGAAGAAAAGAAAAATGTTTACGTTCAAACGGCTCTCCTGTGAGGTCGTGACTTGCGACATATGCCTAGTTTCCTGAATCTGGTCACAAATATAGTTCAATGAAACAAGAGCCTTTGTTTGTAGCTTACGTGCAGCAAAAATCACCCTTGTTGTTCACTTCTGTAGGCTATAGGTTGCTTGCTAACTACTTTGCTCCGTCTGTTTTAACAAGATAAATCTATTGAATAAGTTATTATTCAATTTCCATCTCAATTATACAGATCGGGTTGAATAAATATGAAATACCTGGTTAAATAAATATAAAAAGGTTAAATTGGTCTTTGCATGCAGCAAACCTATAGGAATATGCGCTTTCAGTATTCCAAAATATGATCTTTTTGCCTTTGTTGCTTTTGTAGAACAGTGTGAAGTTAACTCGGATGCCTGTACAGTACCAGTCAAAAGTTTGGACTCACCTACTCATTCCAGGGCTTTTCTTTATTTTGACTATTTTCTACAATGTATAATAATAATGAATACATCAAAACTATGAAATTACACATACGGAATCATGTAGTAAACAAAAAAGTGTTACACAAATCAACATATATTTTATATTTGAGATTCTTCTAAGTAGCCACCCAAATTGTTCTTCAAGTGGTTGTAGAGGGTATACATTTCGTATACATTATTTGTCTTCAGGAAGACAGTGAGTTGCTGCGCAACAGCTTTTTCAAAACTTTTTTAGAGGAATAGGAGATTCGATATATGCCGATAGTTTTTTAAATTTTCTAATTCAAGGTTTGGCTTCTTCAAGAGAGGCTTTATTACTGGCTCTTTTAGTGTGTTTTGTACACATCCGGTGGATGGGGAGCCATTTATTATGTTCAACAAAGGAGTGTCAAGCACAGGAAGTAGCTCTTTCAGTAGATTAGTTGGAATAGAGTCCAGTATGCAGCTTGATGGTTTAAACGCCATGATTATGTTCATGAATGTGTCAAGAGATACAACTGTCCAGTTTGAGAGTTTGTTGCAGCTCGTTCCAGTCGCTAACTGCAGCGAACTGAAAAGACGAGCAACCCAGGGATGTGTGTGCATTGGGGACCATTAACAGAATGTGACTGGCAGAACGGGTGCTGTATGTGGAGCATGAGTGCTGCAGTAGATACAGTTGAAGTCGGAAATTAACATACACTTAGGTTGGAGTCATTAAAACTCGTTTTTCAGCCACTCCACAAATTGCTTGTTAACAAACCTTAGTTTTGGATTGTCGTTTAGGACATCTACGTTGTGCATGACACAAGTCATCTTTACAGACAGATTATTTCACTTATAATTCACTGTATCAAAATTCCAGTGGGTCAGAAGTTTACATACACTAAGTTGACTGTGCCTTTAAACAGCTTGGAAAATTCCAGAAAATTATGTCATGGCTTTAGAAGCTTCTGATAGGCTAATTGACATAATTTGAGTCAATTGGAGGTGTACCTGTGGATGTATTTCATGGCCTACCTTCAAACTCAGTGCCTCTTTACTTGGCATCATGGGAAAAGCAAAAGAAATCACCTCAAAATATTTAATTTTAGACCTCCACAACTCTGGTTCATCCTTGGGAGCAATTTCCAAATGTCTGAAGGTACCACGTTCATCTGTACAAACAATAGTACGCAAGTATAAACACCATGGGACCACACAGCCGTCATACCGCTCAGGAAGGAGCCGAGTTCTGTCTCCTAGAGATTAACGTACTTTGGTGCGAAAAGTGCAAATCATTCCCAGAACAACAGCAAAGGACCTTGTGAAGATGCTGGAGGAAACAGGTACAAAAGTATTTATATCCACAGTAAAACGAGTCCTATATCGACATAACCTGAAAGGCTGCTCAGCAAGGAAGAATCCACTGCGGTTTGTCTACGGTTTTCAACTGCACATGGGGACAAAGATTGTACTTTTTGGAGAAATGTCCTCTGGTCTGATGAACCAAAAATAGAACTGTTTGGCCATAATGACCATCGTTATGTTTGGAGGAAAAAGGGGAGGCTTGCAAGCCGAAGAACACCATCCCAACTGTGAAGCACAGGGGTGGCAGCATCATGTTGTGGGGGTGCTTTGCTGCAAGAGGGATTGGTGCACTTCACAAAATATATGGCATCATGAAGAAAGAAAATGATGTGGATATATTGACGCAACATCTCAAGACATCAGTCAGGAAGTTAAAGCTTGGTCGCAAATGGGTCTTCCAAATGAACAATGACCCCATGCATACTTCCAAAGTTGTGGCAAAATGGCTTATGGACAACAAAGTCAAGATTTTGGAGTGGCCATCACAACCCCCTGACCTCAATCCTACAGAAAATGTGTGGGCACAACTAAAAAAGCGTGTGCGAGCAAGGAGGCCTACAAACCTGACTCAGTTACACCAGCTCTGTCAGGAGGAATGGGCCAAAATTCACCCAACTTATTGTGGGAATCTTGTGGAAGGCTACCCGAAACGTTTGACCCAAGTTAAACAATTTAAAGGCAATGCTACCAAATATGAATCGAGTGTATGTAAACTTCTGACCCACTGGGAATGTGATGAAATAAATAAAAGTTGAAATAAATCATTCTCTCTACTATTATTATGACATTTCACCTTCTTAAAATAAAGTGGTCATCCTAACTGACCTAAGACAGGGAATTTTTACTGATTGAATGTCATGAATTGTGAAAAACTGAGTTTAAATGTATTTGGCTAAAGTGTATGTAAACTTCCGACTTCAACTGTATCTCAGTGAGGCCTAAGAGGGTTTTATAAATAAGTATCAACCAGTGGGTCTTTTGCAACGGGTATACAGAGTTGATCCGTTTACAGAAGAGTATAGAGTGCTGTGATATGTCCTATAAGGAGCATTTGTGAAAAATCTGATTGCCGAATGGTAAAGAACATCTAGCCGCTTAAGAGCACCCTTACCTGCCGATCTATAAATGACATCTCCGTAATCTAGCATGGGTAGGATGGTCATCTGAATCAGGGTTACTGTTGGTGCCGACGTGGATAACAACATCCCTATACTCTCTACACTCGCCAGTTTTAGCCACAGCCAGCAGCATCTTCAGATTAGCCTTTACGCCGGTAGGCCTGCCCCCTGTTAAACAGTATTTGATCGCTGGATGATTATTTTTAAGTCTAATGTTGCCGGTAATCGAGTCGCCAATGACTAGGGTTTTCAATTTGTCAGAGGAAATGGTGGGAGGCTTCTGCGGCTTAGACCTCGTAACAGGTGGAAGAGAGACTTGAGAAGGATCGGCCTCTTACTCCGACTTGTTGCTTAATGGGGAGAACCAGTTGAAAGTTTCTGTTGGCTGAATGAGCAACACCGGTTGAGCATGCCGACAGAGTTTCTTTCCAGAAGCCTTGAGAAAATGTCTGGCTGCGGGGGCTGTGCGGGGGGATTTATACTACTATCTGTACTTACTGGTGGCACAGACGTTGTTTCCTCATTTCCTAAACCTAAATGACCCTTGCCTAACGATTGCATCTGAAGCTGTGCTTGCAACATGGCTATCCTCACCATAAAGTGATAGTTCTCCTGTATATTATGAGTAGAGTGACAGAAATTAGATGGCATATTGTTAAAGTTACTACTTAGCTTTTTCGTCTGGTGGAGGTCCTGTAGAATCATGTCCAGATAAAGCATCCGGGGTGAAAAACTTGATACGTTGGTAAATGTGTTAAAAGTAAAAAACGAAAAGTTTGGCAGATAGCTAAATAGCAACAAATAGCACAGAGACAAGTCCAGAAGTTGAGGGCGGAGCGATAATGAAAACAAAATGTCATTGCATACGATTATCTGTTAGGTCCCTCAGTCAAGCAGTGAATTTCAAACACAGATTCAACCACAAAGATCAGGGACGCTAAAGTTGGTAAAAATAAAAACATTGAATATCCCTTGGAGAATGTTGAAGTTATTAATTACACTTTCGATGGTGTATCAATACACCCAATCACTACAAAGATACAGGAGTCCTTCCTACTGTAACTCAGTTGCCAGAGAGGAAAGAACTGCTCAGGGATTTCACCATGAGGTGAATGGTGACTTTAAAACAGTTAGAGTTTAATGGCTGTGAGGAAACAGAGGATGGATCAACGACATTGTAGCTACTCACAATACTAACCTAATTGACAGAGTGAAAAGAACGAAGCCTGTACAGAATAAAAATATTCCAAAACATGCATCCTGTTTTCAACAATGCACTAAAATAATATTGCAAAAAATGTGTCAAAGCAATTCACTTTTTGTCCTGAACACAAAGTGTTATGTTTGGGGCAAATCGAATACAACACATTACTGAGTACCTCTCTTCATATTTTCAAGCAAAGGGGTGGCTGCATCATGTTATGTGTATGCTTGTAATCTTTAAGGACTGGGGAGTTTTTCAGGATAAAAAATAAATGGAATGGAGCTATGCACAGGCAAAATCTTAGAGGAAAACCTGATTCAGTCTGCATTCCACCAGACACTGGGGAATGAATTGACCTTTCAGCAGGACAATAACCTGAAACACAAGGCAAAATATACACTGGTTGTTGTTTACCAAAAAGACAGTGAATGTTCCTGAGTTGCAGTTTTGACCTGAAAATGGTTGTCTAGTTATGATCAACAATCAATTTGATAGAGCTTGAAGAAATTTTGAAAATAATCATGTGCAAATTATGGAGTTGGTTCCCCCTTTGCTGCTATAACAGCCTCCACACTTCTGAGAAGGCTTTTGACTAGCTGTTGAAACATTGCTGTGGGGATTTGCTTCCATTCAGCCACAAGAGCATTAGTGAGGTCGGGCACTGATGTTGGGCAATTAGGCCTGCAGTTGGCGTTTTCAATTCATCCCAAATGTTTTTGATGTGGTTGAGGTCAGAGCTCTTTGCAGGTCAGTCAAGTTCTTCCACACCGATCTCAAAAAAACATTTCTGTATGGACCTCACTGTGCACGGGGGCATTGTCATGCTGAAACAAGAAAGGGCCTTAGCCAAACTGTTGCCACAAAGTTGGAAGCACAGAATCGTCTAGATTGTCATTGTATGCTGTATCGTTAAGATATCCCTTCACTGGAACTAAGGCGCCTAGCCCGAACCATGAAAAACAGCCCCAGACCATTACTCCTCCTCCACCAAAATTTACAGTTGGCACTATGCATTCAGGCAGGTAGCTTTCTCCTGGCATCCGTCAAACACAGCTTTGTCCGTTGGACTGCCAGATGGTGAAGTGTGATTCATCACTCCAGAGAACGCGTTTCCACTGGTGCAGAGTCCAATGGTGGCGAGCTTTACACCACTGCAGCCAAAGCTTGGCATTGCGTATGGTGATCTTTTCCACTTCACAGTAATGGCACTAACAGTTGACCGGGGCAGCTCTAGCAGGGCAGAAATTTGACGGACTGACTTGTTGGAAAGGTGGCATCCTATGATGGTGCCACGTTGAAAGTCAGAGTTCTTCAGTAAGGCCATTCTACTGCCAATGTTTGTCTATGGAGATTGCATGGCTGTGTGCTAGATTTTATACACTTGTCAGCAATGGGTGTGGCTGAAATAGCCGAATCCACTAATTTGAAGAGGTGTCCACATACTTTTGTATATATAGTGTTAATTCAAGATGGTTTCTTAGGCACTCAGTTACACGTTGAGACTTGTTGAGAAGTATCAATGGCTACGTTAGAATCAATGTAGTGCCCTTTTCACCCCGTGTGAGTGTGTGTGTGTTCAGATGACATGATGGAGTGACTTGAGTCCTGCTTGGTTGTTCAGGGGAGGAGATAGCAGCACAACAGATTAGTCACTGAGCTGAGGTAATTACTGTAGCGTATACCTAGGGTTCCAGTTCATCTGCATCACAATGAATAACCTCCTCTCTCTGTGGGGAGAGAGACACGCTTAATCTGTTTGTGAAGTTCCCTGTGTGTTATCAAATAATCCATATTAATTTGTCATTCTGACACAATGTAAACAAAAACATACACTGAGTGACCAAAACATTAAGGACACCTTCCTAATATTGAGTTCCATACCCCTTTTGCCCTCAGAACAGCCTCAATTCGTAGGGGCAATACTACAGTTTACTATAGAATACTACAGTACTTACTTATTATAGAATTCTGTAGTATACTGTAGAATATTTCACTACACGATGTTGTATCCCTCGATCATGTGTAGTACTTACTATAGAATGTTGTACAATAGTATTCTATATGATTTTTTCATGTGGGCATGAATGGAAATATGTGGTTATTATTTGAGGCGGAAGAACTCAAGGTAACCTGCAAAGAAAACATACTGTATATTGTGATATACAATGCTTGAAGTGGGTTTAAAATCCTGATAATTAATTTGCTGCTCTCATGAATGAAGTGGAATATACAGTGATTATTTCAGGCAGAAGAATTTGACCTGACTGTCATCTTTTGACAATTTAAAATCAAATCAAATGTATTTATAAAGCCCTTTTTACATCAGCAGATGTCACAGCAGAGTGCTCTGCACACGTAGTGAAGGAGAATGTACTGTATATACTGTACGCAGCTTTGAAATACAATCCACAAAAGCTAGGATGCCACAAATCTCTTGAAAGAATTCAAAGCCTGTTAGTGTTGTAAGGCCAAACCAAGCTGCCCTGGAACGGCCAAATGTGCATTGAGGTCCACTGCCAAAACAGAGTGTTGGCTGTGTGTGATTATACAATCATCCAGTTGAATTGACAAGCAAGTTCCTTAACCTTCTGCCACCGCTAAACTTTGTGAGTGACATCCCAGACAAAATATCCCTGTTATTTATGCCAGTAAATAAGTCTAATCCACAAATGTCATATTCAGATAGTTTATGCATTTATTCATGTGGGATCTGTCACCTTTTTGCCACACACCGTTCTCTTCCCTGTCGGACGATGATTCCTAAAAGAGGAGGAATATACAGTTTCATTGGAAATTAAAGTGGGGAATAGGTGGAAAGAGTTCCTGAGGATTTGTAGTTTTTTAATTCCAACAGGGTAGAGATGTAGGATCTAATAATTTGATCAATCTTTTGTTGCTGAGAAGTTTCCTGCACTGCAGGAAATGCAAACTTGTGTATTCTAGGCTTAAGAATGATTCTAAAGATTGCAATTTAAAATGTCTAACTTGATTTGCTGTAGAAACATTTTCCTGCTGTAGCAAACTTGCTCAAATTAAGATCCTACATCTGTTCCAATCATCTACACCGTAGTCTGCTTGGTCTAATGTTCTAGCATCTTTAATGACATCACAAAATCGTAATGAATTCGACAGTGTTGATTTTTAAATACTCACGGACCATTTCAAATGTTTGGATTACAGAAATATTGTTTCATTATCCAATCTTGGATGTTACAGTACGACAAAATCTATCTCTGTTGTAACAGGGGGATTTTTTACTTTCTGAAGATTTCTTGCTAGGTATTTACAACCGTCATAAAAAGGCCAACTTCACCCCCTCCCCCTTCTGGTGGGAGAGAGGGGGCTCTCTCTGATCCTCACCAAGGAGGGAAGTCAGGACACCTATTTGCTTATGGTCTGGCCTACAGCTAGCAACCTGTTATTTTATTATATGAGCAAAAAAGTGTCCATTTTATATGGATTGGCAAGCCAGACAAAATTAAAAGGGCTTATTTAAATAATTAATATGAATTTGGAGGACAGACATTTTTTCAATATTAAAGCATTAGACTTTTCACTAAAGGTGTCAGTCATACAAAATATGTACTTAAATTTGAACTGGTTTTCTAGCAAATTAGTAAGAATGTCTCAACGCATGTTCAAGAATGGCCTCTTTCCCTTTATTCAGATTACAACCTCTCACTTTCAGTTATTTAAAAACTAAATCTCCAAAATATCGTTATTTAAATAGTGGGTTGGAATTTCAGGTTAATCCACCAGAAAAGACAAAACAAATAATACAACAAATATTGTGGTTAAACTCAAATATATTAATTGATAAAAGAAAGTATAATCTTTGTCATGTCTGCTCCTCCCCCCCGGCGTGCGACGTCGACGGAATACTAACCGCTGGTCCTGGGAATGATCATTGCGCACACCTGGCACTCATCATTACACCCACCTGGCACTCATCATTATGACTCACACCTGGACCTAATTACCTCCCCTTTTATAGGTCCCTTCCTTTTGTTCATTCGTCAGTTGGTATTGCTTCTGTGTTCATGTTACCTCGCTGTCTGTTACGCTGTCTTGCTTCATGTTTGTTGTTTTCATTAAATGTTTTACCTGCTTCTCGACTCACGGTGTTATCGTTACAGTATACCAACTCAAACATTGGACACAGCAGGAAAATCGGATATCTCTCAGACGGTTGATGAACAGGGTTACCTTCTGTGTCAGCACCATGACAGCTGGCACAACTGGGGATGGCCATGGAAGAGGTCGTTTACAGCGTCTCAAACATTCCCGGGAGGCGAAGCATCCTACTAGTGGAGGATACTCTAGAACCAGCCTACCCAGTGAGCCAGCCCAACAGCCCATTAGGCAACCCGCTCAGGTCAGCGATGCCCGTTTATTCATCCCAGGTGAAATATGACGGTACCCCCATCCAAATGCTGTGGCTTCTTACTTCAGTGCTCCCTTTATTTTACACACCAGATGGGAGCCCCCACCACCAATAGGTCTAACCTTGCCACAGTTATTTCTCTGCTGACAGGGCGGGCATTGGAATGGGCTACGGCCGTCTGGGAGAGAGAGGAGGAACTAAATTCATATGATGCCCCTTTTTTAAATGCATGTTCGATCATCCCGTGGAGGTCAGAGAGGAAGGTGAGCGTCTACTTCAATCACGGCAGGGGGATCAGATGGCTTCTGAGTACTCACTCACCTTCCAGACAGTAGCAGCATCCAGTGGATGGAATGACCCGGTGCTTCGCACGCTATTTAGAAGAGGTTTGCGAAAGGAGGTCCAGACGGAATATGAATGCCAAGACAACCTTACCCTAGACGTGCTCATTGCGATGGCCATCCATCTGGATAACCTTCTCCGGGAGCGTCGGCATTCTCATCGCTTCTCTCCCTCCTTTGGTGAACACTCGAACACTCGGAATCGGAGCCTGAATCCATGGAGGTAGGCGTCACATGCCTCCCTGTGGCGGAGCGCCAGATACAGATACAACTGGGACTCTGTATGTACTGTGGTCAAGGAGGGCACAGACTCCAGTGGTGTCCGGCACATCCGAATCCAGGATCTACTAGAACAGAGGGACGGTCACGTGATCTGCCAATCCCTGGGCCAGGGATGAGTATTCCATCTTCATCACTTCCTGCTAGGCTCTTTTTGGTGTCCATCTCATTGGTTGACTGTCCCTCATGTCCTGTGTAACAGCTTTAGTGGATTCCGGTGCCGCTGGGAATTTTATGGATCAGACCCTTGCCTCCTCTCTCAATATTACACACATCACTCAACCGCTCACCCTCACTGTGAAGTCCAATCATCAGGAGAATATCCCCTTCATCACCAGTACACCAGTTTATAAGATCATCCTCGGCCTCTCTTGGCTTCAACGCCATAACCCCAAAATTTCATGGTTGAGGATGAGAATCAGACTGGTCACCTGAATGCTGGAAGCTCTGCTTCCCTGTTCCCTGTCGGTTGAGAGTCCTTTGGTTGCCCTTCAGCCCAGCATCACAGAGGTATACCAGGATCTGAGGGAGGTATTCTCCAAGACCCGGGCCACCTGTCTCCCTCCTCATCGCCCCTGGACTGTGCCATCGACCTGCTTGTGTCACGCCCTGACCTTAGAGACCCTTATGTCTCTATTTGGTTTGGTCAGGGTGTGATTTTGGGTGGGCATTCTATGTTCGTTATTTCTATGTTTTGTGTTTCTATGTTTTGGCCGGCTATGGTTCTCAATCAAGGACAGCTGTCTATCGTTGTCTCTGATTGGGAATCATACTTAGGCAGCCTGTTTTGCCACCTTAGGTTGTGGGGTGTTGTTTTTTGTTAGCTCTGCGTAGCCTACGGAATGTGACGTTAGTTGTTATTTTGTTGTTTTGTTTGGATTTAATAAAAAATCATGAACACGTACCACGCTGCACCTTGGTCTCATCCTTCCGAGAAGCGTTACAGCTTGCTGACTCAACACCTCCATGCAGACACATCTACCCTTTGTCTGTGGCTGAGACCCAGGCCATGGAAGATTACATTCAGGAGGCGCTCCAACAGGGGTTCAGGGACATGCTTGGACGCCAGGTGATCGTATACATTGATGACATCTTGATCTACTCAGTTAATCTAGAGAATCACATCACACACGTTCAAGCAGTCCCAGAACGCCTCCTGGCCCATCACCTGTTTGTCAAGGCTGAGAAGTGTCAATTCCATCAGAGTGGTCTCCTTCTTGGGTTACCAAATCAGCCCACAAGGAGTGAAGATGGACAACAAGAAGGTCAGCCCGCAGGGAGTGAAGATGGCCAGTCCCAACCACCATTAAAGGGTTACAACGGTTTTTGGAGTTTGCCAACTTCTACCATCGTTTCATCAGGAATTTCAGCTCTGTTGACGCACCTCACCTCTCTCCTTAAAACCTCTCTAGGGTACGTGAGACGTTAGCGTCCAACCTCTTCAACAGCCAGTGAAACTGCAGGGCGCCAAATTCAAAACAACAGAAATCCCATAATTAAAATTCCTCAAACATACATGTATTTTACACCATTTTAAAGATACACTTGTTGTAAATCCAGCCACAGTGTCTGATTTCAAAAAGGCTTTACGACGAAAGCAAACCAAACGATTATGTTAGGTGAGTGCCTATTCACAGAATAACACAGCCATTTTTTCAGCCAAAGAGAGGATTTACAAAAAGCTGAAATATAGATAAAATGAATCACTAGCCTTTGATGATCTTCATCAGATGACACTCATAGGACTTCATGTTACACAATACATGTATGTTTTGTTCGGTAAAGTTCATATTTATATCCAAATATCTGAGATTACATTGGCGCCTTACGTTCAGAAGTTCCAAAACATCCTTTGATTTTGCAGAGAGCCACATCAATTTACAGGAATACTCATAATAAACATTGCTAAAAGATGGAATTTTAGATGCACTTCTCCTTAATGCAACCGCTGTGTCAGATTTCGAAAAAGCAAAAACCATGCAATAATCAGAGGTCGGCGCTCAGAGCCCAATCAAGACACAAATATAGCTGCCATATTATGCAGTCAACAAAAGTCATAAAAGCATTATAAATCTTCACTTACCTTTGCTGATCTTCGTTGGAATGCACTCCCAGGACTCCCACTTCCACAAGAAATGTTTGTTTTGTTCGGTAATGTCCAAATAGTTACTTTTGTTAGCGCGTTTGGTAAACATATCCAAAGTCACAAAGCGCGTTCACTAAAAGCAGACAAAATGTCAAAAAGTTCCGTAACATGTCAAACGATGTATTGAATCAATCTTTAGGATGTTTTTAACAATTCTTCAATAATGTTCCAACCGGAGAATTCCTTTGTCTTCAGAAAAGCAAATGGAACGGGCGCAAACTCTCATGTGAACGCGCATGGTCAGGTCGTGGCTGCTGGCAGACCTCTGACTCATTCCGCTCTCCTTCGGCCCCACTAAACAGTAGAGGCATCAGACAAGGTTCTAAAGACTTGACATCTAGTGGAAGCCTTAGGAAGTGCAATATTACCAATATCCCACTGTATCTTCAATAGGAGCTGAGTTGAAAATCGTCTAACCTCAGATTTCCCACTCCCTGGTTGGATTTTTTCTCAGGTTTTTGCCTGCCATATGAGTTCTGTTATACTCACAGACATCATTCAAACAGTTTTAGAAACTTCAGAGTGTTTCCTACTATCTATCCAATAGTAATAATACTATGCATATATTAGCATGTGGGAATAATATGCATATTCTAGCTTTTATGGCTTAGTAGCAGGCCGTTTATTCTGGGCATGCTTTTCATACGGACGTGAAAATACTGCCCTCTAACCCAAAGAAGTTAAGAGAGGCCCTCGTAGATTGGTGTGGGGTCCAGCAGCCGACGAGGCCTTCCATCTTCTCAAGGGACGTTTCACCTCTGCACCAGTGCTGAAAAATCCCGATCCCAGGATATCCTTTGTGATGGAGGTGGACGCTTACGAGGTAGACGTGGGGTCAGTTTTGTCTCAACAACAGGGGAACCTACAGAAGCTGTACCCATGTGTGTTTTAGTCTAAGAAATTGTCCCCTACAGAGAGGATGATGTCCGCGCTCGGGAGCTCCTGGCGGGGAAGTTGGCATTAGAGGAGTGGAGACACTGGCTGGAACGCGCCAAGGAACAATTCGTCATCCTCACCGACCACAGGAACCTGGAGTACATACGGACAGCGAGGAGGCTGAATCCGCGCCAAACAAGGTGGGCCATCTTTTTCACAAGGTTTAACTTCACGCTAACCTATCGCCCAAGCTCAAAGCCTTGTCTCGCCTCTACAATTTGGGAGAGGGCCCTGTCCTGAGTGAGCGTATAATCCCATCCTCCCGAGTCGTAGCTCATGTGGTCTGGGACGTAGATGTGGAGATCCGCCAGGCTCTGGAGAGGGAGCCCCCACCCCTGAACTGTCCTCCGGGGGCGCACCTACGTTCCCACAGGGATAAGGGATCGGCTGCTGACCTGGGCACACACAGCTCTCCGGGTATTTCTCACACCATCCACGCCATCTCTGAGAAGTACTGGTGGCCCACCTTGGCGCAGGGGATGTCACTCGTTATGTCAACTCCTGTTCCGTTTGTGCCATAACCAAGTCTCCCCATAATTCTCCAGCAGGGATGCTCCCACCGCTTCCCGTGCCTCAGCGACCTTGGTCCAATCTATCCATTGACTTTGTAACTGATCTCCCCTCTGGCGGTTTCACCACCATTCTGATGGTACTGGATAGATTTTCAAAGTCATGTCGTTTAATTCCTCTTCCTGATCTCCCCACTGCTCTCCAGGTTGCTGAGGCACTCTTCCAGCAGGTCTTCGGCATTATGGCCTTCCGGAGGACATCGTCTCTGACCGTGGATCCCAATTCACATTGAGTATGGAGGGCCTTCATGGAGAAGCTTGCGGTCACGGTCAGCCTCACTTCCGGGTATCGGCCTCAGTCCAACGGGCAGATGGAGAGGATGAACCAGGAGCTGGGGAGGTTCCTGAGGAGTAACTGTCTGGACCGGCAGGGTGAGTGGGCACGATTCCTTCCATGGGCAGAGTATGCCCAAAATTCGCTGTGACACTCCTCCACTGGGTTGACTCCCTTCCAGTGTGTTCTGGGTTTTTAACCGGCCCTGGCTCCTGTGACTGATGAGTGGTTCATCAAAAAGAACAGGCAGACCGCCACCGCAGTGAGACCCCTGTGTTCCACCCTGGGGATCGCGTCTGGCTCTCTACCAGGAACCTGGCAGCACCTGCAAAACACCAGTCTCAACGTCAACAGTGAAGAGGCGACTCCGGGATATTGGCCTTCTAGGAAGAGTTGCAAAGAAAAAGCCATATCTCAGACTGGCCAATAAAAATAAGTCTGAGATATGGCTTTTTCTTTGCAACTCTGCCTAGAAGGCCAGCATGCCGGAGTCGCCTCTTCACTGTTGACGTTGAGACTGGTGTTTGGCAGTTGAGGACTTGCGAGGCGTTTGTTTCTCGAACTAGACACTAATGTACTTGTCCTCTTGCTCAGTTGTGCACCGGGGCCTCCCACTCCTCTTTCTATTCTGGTTAGAGACAGTTTGCGCTGTTCTGTGAAGGGAGTAGTACACAGCGTTGTACGAGAGCTTCAGTTTCTTGGAAATTTCTCCCATGGAATTGCCTTCATTTCTCAGAAGAAAGTACTTTGTTTCTGGCCATTTTGAGCCTGTAACCGAAACCACAAATGCTGATGCTCCAGATACTCAACTTGTCTAAAGAAGGCCCGTTTTATTGCTTCTTTAATCAGGACAACAGTTTTCAGCTGTGCAAAGGGGTTTTCTTGTGATCAATTACCCTTTTAAATGATAAACTTGGATTAGCTAACACAACGTGCCATTGGAACACAGAAGTGATGTTTGCTGATAATGGGCCGCTGTACGCCTATGTAGATATTGTATTAAAAATCAGCCGTTTCCAGCTACAATTGTCATTTGCAACATTAACATTGTCTACACTGTATTTCAATTTATTTTTTTGTCTTTTCTCTCATAAACAAGGACATTTCTAAGTGGCCCCAAACTTTTGAACGGTGGTGTGTGTATATCATTTTTTAAATAAAATATATTTTCCTTTATTATTTTCCTGTAACCTACCAACCCTCCCAGAATTGGAGTAAACTAATGGATTACAACACTTAGGCTTCTACTTCCAGTTTATTCGTACTATATACATTTTACGGACACAACTTATTTTACAATAGTTATCTTTTGTTGGTTTTTAATCCCATCCTACAGCTACCCTCCACCCATCCATCACGTTTTATTTATATTTGCCATATATTTTTAACTGTGCTGTTTTACAAAGTTCTGAACCTACAAAGTATTCAGACCCCTTTACTTATTCCACATTTTGTTACATTACAACCTTATTCTAAAATGGATTAAATAAATTGTTCATCCTCAATCTACACACAATACCCAATAATGAAAACAGGTTATTAGAAATGTTTGCAAAAATCTGCAATACCTTATTTACCTATGTATTCAGACCATTTGCTATGAGACTCGAAATTGAGGTCAGGTACATCCTGTTTCCATTGATCATCCTTGAGATGTTTCTACAACTTGATTGGAGTCCACCTGTGGTAAATTCAATTGATTGGACATGATTTGTATAATATATAAGGTCCCACAGTTGACAGTGTATGTCAGAGCAAAAACCAAGCCATGAGGTCCAAGGAATTGTCAGTAGAGCGCCAAGACAGGATTGTGTCGAGGAACAGATAAGGGGGTGAACACCAAAAAATGTCTGCAGTATTGAAGGTCCCCAAGAACAAAGTGGCCTCCATCATTATTAAATGGAAGAAGTGGAACCACGAAGACTTCCTAGAGCTGGCCACCTGGCCAAACTGAGCAATTGGGTGAGAAGGGCCTTGGTCGGGGACGTTGCCAAGAACCCGATAGTCACTCTGAAGGAGCTCCAGAGTTCCTCTGTGGAAATGGGAGAATTCCAGAAGGACAACCATCTCTACAGCACTCCACCAATCAGGCCTTTATGATAGAGTGGCCAGATGGAAACAACTGTTCAGTAAAAGGCACATGACAGCCTGCTTGGAGTTTGCCAAAAGGCACCTAAAGACTCTCAGACCATGAGAAACAAGGTAATCTGGTCTGATGAAACCAAGATTGAACTCTTTGGCCAGATTCCCAAGCGTCACGTCTGGAGGAAACCTGGCACCATCCCTACGGTGAAGCATGGTGGTGGCAACATCGTGGTGGCAGCATCATGCTGTGGGGATGTTTTTCAGTGGCAGGGACTGGGAGACTAGTCAGGATCGAGGGAAAGATGAACAGAGCAAAGTACAGAGATCCTTGATGAAAACCTGCTCCAGAGCACTCAGGACCTCCAACTAGGGTAATGGTTCACTTTCCAACAGGACAACAACCCTAAACACACAGCCAAGACAACACAGGAGTGGCATCGGGACACGTTTGTGAATGTCCTTGAGTGGCCCAGCCAGAACCCGGACTTTAAATCGATCGAACATGTCTGGAGAAACCTGAAAATATCTGTGCAGCGACGCACCCATCCAACCTGACAGAGCTTGAGAGGATCTATTACAAGCTTGTAGTGTCATACCCAAGAAGTCTCAAGGCCATAATTGATGCCAAAGGTGCTTCAACAAAGTACTGAGTAAAGGGTCTGAATACTTATGTAAATGTGATATTTCAGTTATTATTTTTAATACATTTGCAAACATTTCTAAAAACCTGTTTTAGCTTTTTCATTAGGGGTATAGTGTGTATATTCATAAGGAAAAAAAACAATTGAATCCATTTTTGAATAAGGCTGTAACTAAACAAAATTTCTAAAAAGTAAAGGGTTCTGAATGCACTGTAACTGTATGAGCTATGCAACTGTACCGACGTTTTCTTACCCCTCTACTAGCTGGCAAGACGGGGCAGTCCAATCCCAATCCCCTTTTTTACTTCGATACAATGTGTTGTCATGCATTTGTGCTTGCACACTGGTAACTGTCATAGATCTCTTTCTAGCTAACTTAGCTAGCTCATCAACCAGTATTTTCTTTGCTGTTTCTGCAGGATGGCACTTATTAAAGCCTTGAATTGCATAGGGACTTCACTGTCACCATCGTTTTCCATTGGACTAGTTAGCTATGCTGGCTAGCTAGGTAGCTAACGCTAGCTACCTAACGTGAACTGATTATCATGTAGCATGATAATCAGACATTGCTAATATAATCTTTTTGGCATTTAACTCTGATTTAACTACCGGTATGTATCTAATCCGGTTTCACCATGAGAAAATTAATGAAGTGCCAAATTCCTACAAAATACTGCGATCATTTGCTCACTCACGGATACGGAGCCTCAGAAATAAAATATCCGGTCATGGATTAGGAGCCACTCCCTATTTAATAATGTATTTGTGCTGTGGCCAGGGGCAAAAAAAATTGTGGTTTTGTTTCATCAGTTGTTTAGCCTATGGCCAGTGTCCTTTCACTGGCCACTTACATAGCTTTCACTATGTAGGATTTGATCCAGTAGAACTCTTTTATACAGATTTTCACTTTGTGAAAGTGAAACATAACACAGTTCATCATATAGCAATTAATTTCACGCAGATGCAGTTGAAAGAAGGATAAAAGAAGTGGGGGTATAAATGAAAAGATTAACAACGTGCTTGACTCCATTTTATATAAACTCAAATCTGGTGATGGATCCCCATTATATAATCCAAAGAACAGAAATAGAACAGCACTCTAGTAAATAAACTTAAATTGACATTTTCTTTGCCGCACAAATGTTTTGGGTATGGGCCAGTCTTCGGCGTGCTAGGCAATGGCCATCAATGTCACAACAACAATACCACAAGGTGGGCATAATCATAAATTCAGTCAGTATTGAACCAATCAAGAGATCAGCAGAGGGATTATTACAGACAGAAAAAGTCCTCAGTTTCATCAGCTGTCCGGGTGGCTGGTTTCAGGCGATCCCGCAGTTGAAGAAGCCAGATGTAGCCATGCCAGGACCTCCACATGTGTTCTGCAGTATTTAGTCCGGTTGGACGCACTGCCAAATTCTCTCAAACAACAATGCAGACGGCTTATGGTAGAGAAATTAACATGTAATTATCTGGCAACAACTCTGGTGGACATTCCTGCAGTCAGCATACCAATTACATGCTCCCTCAAAACTTGAGACATCTGTGGCATTGTGTTGTGTGACAAAACTGCACATTTTAGAGTGGCCTTTTGTCTCCAGCACAAGGTGCACATGTGTAATGATTATGCTGTTTAATCAGCTTCTTGATATGCCACACCTGTCAGGTGGATGGATTATCTTGGCAAAGGAGAAATGCTCACTAACAGGGATGTAAACAAATTTGAGCATGACATTTGAGAAAAAATAAGCTTTTTGTGCAGATGGGACATTTATGGGGTCTTTTATTTCAGCTCATGAAACATGAGACCAACACTTTACATGTTGCGTTTGTATTTTTGTTCAGCATATATCAGAATATATACACAATGCAGAGACTGCATGCTGAGCCTAAGCATAGGAAAGAATAATTACAATACGCCCCTCTTTGGCCTCATGGGTAGAACGTCATTAATATTAATAATTAATTAAGATTATTCCCCCAAAAATGCTGAAAATTCAGTGGTTCGTTTTGTGTATATAATGTGTAATATTGGGATTCAAACTCAAAATGGAATGCATTTCAACTCAATATCTGACATGTTTTTTTTAACCCCATAACTATACTTTTCTTTCAAAGTAGATTTTTTAAAAGATTACCAAGAATCACTCTGTGTGACCATGATTTAGCCCACTGGAGTAAAAAGTTAACCCTTGAGTCAGTCTACAAATATTTCTAGGAGGGAAAGTATCAAAACCTTGTGAAGTTGGTTGAACATTCAAGGCCATCTATAGATGTAACTGCATCATCGGAGTGAAAGATGAGTGTCATACTACTTTTGTGTTTATTCATGTGGAAGGTGGAGAGGAGGCAAAAGGAATGTTTGTCTTGCAGTCAGCCACGGCAGCCTCTTGACATGCTTCAGTGTGGTCATTAACCTTCGTTTTCAGCATTTCACTTTGTTTTAGAGCGTATCTTCTACGTGACAGCTTTTCATTTACAATTAATTGCCTGTCACTCAAACTCTCTGGCTTTTGCTATGTTCACTTTTCACTTTAGCGTTATTACATCCACAGGCAGGCTACTAGCTAACGCTCTGTCAAAAGGAAGGACAGGGCTTATATTGGACCTGACCTTTTCCTTCCTTCCATAAACAACAAACTGCTTTACTCCACAAGCAGCAACACTCACTCCCTCATCTATCTTCGCTCCCTCCTTCTTTATCACAGCTAGCAGCTATCCTATGAAACAAAATAGTCATAGTTTAAAGCCCCTAATACTCCTGTGTTATTGCTGTTATATAAGGAAAGCCCCTGAAGCAAGAGTAAAAATAAAGATACAGTCAACATATGACTGCCAACAATCTTTTCACACGGAAACATCTTCCCGTCCTAATTTAAGTTTGATGATTGTCAAGATTACATGTGAATATTTGTATAACCCATTCTCCATGGTGTTAAGATCGGTATGTAAAGCAGCAGGCATCTATGGGAGACAGTAGACGCTACAGTAGGAGGTGTTTGTACTGTTGTCCTTTCTTCCTGGATTTAGCTGAGAAGAAATCAGTGGTGTATAGTACTAAAGTAAAAAACTTTTAAGTATTACTTAAGTAGTTTTTTGGGGTATCTGTACTTTATTATTTATATTTTGGGATACTTTTACTTCACTACATTCCTAAATAAAATAATGTATTTTTTACTCCATACATTTAAACCTGACACACAGTAATAATTACATTTTAAATTCTTAGCAGGACAGGAAAATGGTACAATTCACACACTTATCAAGAGAAGCTCCCTGGTCATCCCTACTGCCTCTGATCTGGCAGACTTACTAGACACACATGCTCTGTTTGTAAATTATGTCTGAGTGTGCCCCTGGCTACCCATCAATAAATAAAAAAAGAATGGCGCCGTCTGGTTTGCGTAATATGGCGAATTTATACTTTTACTTTTGTTACTTAAGTATATTTTAGCAATCACATTTACTTTTTATACTTTAAGTATATTTAAAACCAAATACTTTTAGACTTTTACTCAAGTAATATTTTACTGTGTGACTTTCACTTTTACTTGAATCATTTTCTCTTAAGGTATACTATATGACCAAAAGTATGTGGACACCTGCTCATCGAACATCTCATTCCAAAAGCATGGGCATTAATATGGGGTTGGTCCCCCCTTTGCTGCTATAACATCCTCCACTCTTCTGGGAAGGCTTTCCACTAGATGCTGGAATATTGCTCCAGGTACTTGCTTCCAATCAGCAACGAGCATTATGTTGGGCGATTAGGCCTGGCTCGCAGTCGGCGTTCCAACTCATCCCAAAGGTGTTCGATGGGGTTGAAGTCAGGGCTCTGTGCAGGTCAGTCAAGGCCTCCCGGGTGGCGCAGTGGTCTAGGGCACTGCATCGCAGTGCTAGCTGCGCCACCAGAGTCTCTGGGTTCACGCCCAGGCTCTGTCGCAGCCGGCCGCAACCGGGAGGTCCGTGGGGCGACGCACAATTGGCATAGCGTCGTCCGGGTTAGGGAGGGTTTGGCCGGTAGGGATATCCTTGTCTCAGTATGTAAATGTATGCACTCTACTGTAAGTCGCTCTGGATAAGAGCGTCTGCTAAATGACTAAAATGTAAAATGTAAATGTAAGATCTTCCACACCGATTTCGACAAACCATTTCTGTATGGACCTCACTTTGTGCATGAGGGCATTGTCATGCTGAATCAGAAAAAGGCCTTCCCCAAACTGTTGCTGCAAAGTTGGAACCACAAAATCGTCTAGAATGTCATTGTATGCTGTAGCGTTAAAATATATCTTCACTGGAACTAAGGGGCCAAGCCCATTATTTTACCTCCACTACACTTTACAGTTGGCACTATGCATTCAGGCAGGTAAAATTCTGCTAGCATCCGCCAAACCCAGATTTGTCTGTTGGACAGGCAGATGGTGAAGTGTGATTCATCACTCCAGAGAATGCGTTTCCACTGCTCTGGAGTCCAATGGCAGCGAGCTTTACACCACTCCAGCCGACGCTTGGCATTGCGCATGGTGATCTTAGGCTGCTCGGCCATGAAAACTAATTTAATGAAGCTCCCGATAAACAGTTATTGTGCTGACATTGCTTTCAGAGGCAGTTTGGAACTCGGTAGTGAGTGTTGCAATTGAGGATAGACAATTTTTACGCACTACGCACTTCAACACTCGGCGAACCTGTGCTGTGAGCTTGTGTGGCCTACTACTTTGCGGCTGAACCGTTGTTGCTCCTGGATGTTTCCACTTCAAAATAACAGCACTTACAGCTGACCAGGGAAGCTCTATCAGGGCAGAAATTTAACAAACTGACTTGTTGGAAAGGTGGCATCCTATGATGGTGCCACGTTGACAGTAAGGCCATTATACTGTTAATGTTTGTCTATAGAGATTGCATGGCTGTGTGCTTGATTTCATACACCTGCCAGCAATGGCTGTGACTGAAATAGCCAAATCCACTAATTTGAAGTGGTGTTCACATACTTTTGTATATATAGTGTTTCTTTACTTTTACTCAAGTATGACAATTAGATATTTTTTCCACCACTGAAATACATGAATGGCATTTATCTTTCATATACAAGTCTCGCCTCCCCTGGATTGTGTTGGTGTTGTCAGCGGCAACGGCTGTCATCCCTCACCTCCTGTTCCCCTGTGTGATGATGTGTCAGTTCCTGTCAAACTGCATTCAATCAGACGAGGCCTTTAAGCACTTCATCACCCCAAGTGTTTGTTCACCCATTTCCGGTAGAGTCAGCCAAGTTTTTGCTGATGTAAGGTGAGACAATATGATGTCAATGCTGTAATAAGTCCAATATAATATGATTCTACACTTTGGAATAATACAAATGGTTATTAACAACAGGGTATGGAGGTTGTTTAAAATGGCAATCAGCAGTAGAAACAATAATAAAGCGTTGTCCCCGCCCAGGTTTCTGTAAAAAGCTGAGGGATGGGGTTGGTGAAATGTAAACACTCTCAAATTCATAGACAGAGGTATGGATGCAAGGACGGATCATCCATGATATGAAATATATATTTTTAACCATGTTGAGGCTACATAGTGTTTGGTTAAATGTACACTACCTGTCAAGTTTTAGAACACCTACTCATTCAAGGGTTTTTCTTTATTTTAAAAATATGAAATAACACATGGAATCACGTAGTAACCAAAAAAGTGTTAAATCAAAATATATTTTATTTGAGATTCTTCAAATAGCCACCCTTTGCCTTGACGACAGCTTTGCACACTTGGCATTCTCTCAACCAGCTTCACCTGGAATGCTTTTCCAAAAGTCTTGAAGGAGTTTCCACATGCTGAGCACTTGTTGGCTGCTTTTCCTTCGCTCTGCGGTCCTTCTCAATTTGGTTGAGGTCGGGGGATTGTGGAGGCCAGGTCATCTGATGCAGCACTCCATCACTCTCCTTCTTGGTAAAATAGCCCTTACACAGCCTGGAGGTGTGTTGGGTCATTGTCCTGTTGAAAAACAAATGATTGTCCAACTAAGCCCAAACCAGATGGGATGGCGTATTGCTACAGAATGCTATGGTAGCCATGCTGGTTAAGTGTGCCTTGAATTAAAAAACAACAAAGCACCCCCATACCATGACACCTCCTCCTCCATGCTTTACGTTGGGAAATACACATGCGGAGATCCGTTCACCAACACCGCGTCTCACAAAGTCAAATCTCCAATTTGGATAATGTCCATTGCTCGTGTTTCTTGGCCCAAGAAAGTCTCTTAGTATTGGTGTCCTTTAGTAGGGTTTCTTTGCAGCAATTCGACCACGAAGGCCTGATTCACACAGTCTCCTCTGAACAGTTGATGTGTCTGTTACTTGAACACTGTGAAGCATATATTTGGGCTGCAATTTGAGGCTGGTAACTCTAATGAACGTATCTTCTGCAGCAAAGGTAACTCTGGGTCTTCCATTCCTGTGATGGTCCTCATGATGAGTTTCATCATAGCGCTTGATGTTTTTTGCATCTGCACTTGAAGAAACTTAAAGTTCTTCAAATGATGGACTGTCGTTTCTCTTTGCTTATTTGAGCTGCTCTTGCCATAATATGGACTTGGTCTTTTACCAAATAGGGCTACCTTCTGTATACCCCCCACCTTGTCACAACACAACTGATTGGCTCAAATGAATTTAGGAAAGAAATTTCACAAATTAACTTTATTAGAAGGCACACCTGTTAATTGAAATGCATTCTAGGTGACTATCTCATGAAGCTGGTTGAGAGAATACCAAGAGTGTGCAAAGCTGTCATCAAGGCAAAACATGGTTATTTGAAGAATCTCAAATCTCAAATATATTTTGATATGTTATAAGCGCACAAGGCGAGACCCAGATGCAGACACGGGAAGCAGATGTTTCAAGTCTCTGATATTTGTTATAACCCAAGGGGTAGGCAAGAGAATGGTCATGGACAGGCAAAAGATCAAAACCTGGTCAGAGTCCAGGAGGTACAGAGTGGCAGGCAGGCTTGAGATCAGAGTAGGCAGGCGGGTACAGAGTCCAGACAGGCAAGGGTCAAAACCGGGAGGACTAGCTAAATCAGAGAGAAGGGAAAAAGCACACAAACAGGAGAACAAAAAAAACACACTGGTTGCTTTAACAAACTGGCAACAGACAAGCAGGGAACACAGGAATAAGTACCCAGGGACTAATGAGGAAAACGGGTGACACCTGGAGGTGGGTGGAGACAATCACAAAGACAGGTGAAACAGATCAGGGCGTGACATATGTTTAACACTTTGGTTAATACATGATTCCATATGTGCTATTTCATAGTTGTTATGTCTTCACTATTATTCTAGAATTTAGAAAATAGTAAAAATAAAGAAAAACCCTTGAATGAGTAGGTGTTCTAAAACTTTTGACCGGTAGTGTACTTTGTTCACAAACATTGGAGAAAAACAAGCTGATATATTGGGTTCTGACGGGGTATGACAGTTTAATTAAGCTCATGAGGCATTTATAAGTAGTATTCTTCAAGAATCAATGTGTACAGATCATTAATTTCAGTCTAAATGTGGATGTAGCAACTGCTGATTGACCCTTTGAGTTAACTTACGGGCTATATGCAACTGTAATGTCAAATGTCAAATCGACATGATAAAGTAAACGTCATTTACTGTAATGCTAGGGATATACGATATAACATGTTCATAGAGAGAGTGGATCACTGCCAGCAGCTCGTTTTTGACATGAATAGAAATACACATTAGAGTGGTTCACATAGATGGCTCTGTCTTAGTATTTAGTGCATTATGCCTGTAGAGTGCCAGTATAGTGCAAGAGTATATGTAGGCTAGTATGGTGAGAAAGTAGCTAACTATTTAAGGAATAGCCGCAATGGCAACAAGCTCACACAGGCAAACACATAAACACATGGACAAACACACGCAGATGCACAAACACTCAAACAAGCACACACGCACACACATGCATTTACGCACACACACACAAACAAACACACGCACGGACCCACGCACACACAAATACACAAACAAACACATGCACATACATACAGTGACTTCAGAAAGTATTCATAACCCTTGACTTATTCCAAATTTTGTTGTATAACAGCCTGAATTCAAAATGGATGAAATAAAAAGAAATAGCACCCATCTACACACAATATCCCTTAAAGACAAAGTTATTTGTAATTTTTTTTACATGTTAGTAAATGTATTGAAAATGAAATACATAAATATCTAATTTCATACAGTACCTGTCAAAAGTTTGGAAACACCTACTCATTCAATGTTTTTTCTTTATTTTTACTATTTTCTGCATTGTAGAATAATAGTGAAGACATCAAAACAATGAAATAACACATATGGGATCATGTAGTAATCCAAACTTTTGACTGGAAACCAAAAAAGTGTTAAACAAATCAAAATATATTGTATTTTGAGATTCTTCAAAGTAGCTACCCTTTGCCTTGATGACAGCTTTGCACACTCTTGGCAATCTCTCAACCAGCTTCATGAGGAATGCATTTCCAATAATCTTGAAGGAGTTCCAACATATGGGACCCGATTCTGGAAATTAGGCGTATGTTGCAAGTCATTTTTATTTAAAAAAATATTTCACCTTTTATTTAACCAGGTAGACCAGTTGAGAACAATTTCTCATTTACAACTGCGACCTGGCCAAGATTAAGCAAAGCAGTGCGACAAAAATAACAACACAGAGCTACACATGGGATAAACAAACATACAGTCAATAACACAGTAGAAAACCTGTATACGGTGTGCAAATAAAGTAAGGAAGTAAGGCAATAAATAGGCCATAGTGGTGAAGTAATTACAATTTAGCAATTAACACTGGAGTGACAGATGTGCAGATGAGGATGTGCAAGTAGAAATACTGGTGTGCAAAAAAGTAGAAAAAAACAAAAAAACAAATATGGGGATGAGGTAGGTAGTTGGTTTGATGGGCTATTTACAGATAGGATGTGTACAGCTGCAGTGATTGGTAAGCTGCTCTGACAGCTGATGCTTGAAGTTAGTGAGGGAGATATAAGTCTCCAACTTCAGTGATTTTTGCAATTCGTTCCAGTCATTGGCAGCAGAGAACTGGAAGGAAAGGTGGCCAAAGCAGGTGTTGGCTTTGGGGATGACCAGTGAAATATACCCACTGGAGCACGTGCTACGGGTGGGTGTTGCTATGGTGACAAGTGAGCTGAGATAAGGCGAAGCTTTACCTAGCAAAGACTTATAGACCTGGAGCCAGTGGGTTTGGCTCATCCCAAACTATCTCAATTGGGTTGAGGTCGGGTGATTGTGGAGGCCAGGTCATCTGATGCAGTACTCCATCACCCTCCTTGGTCAAACAGCCCTTACACAAGACGGCCGTTAAACAGCATGGTAATTACACAGCTGCACCGTGTGCTGGGGACAATAAAAGGGCACTCTAAAAATTTGACACAGATGTCTCAAGTTTTGAGAGAGCTTGCAATTGTCGACCAGAGCTGTTGCCAGAGTAATCTTCGAGAATTTGGCAGTATGTCCAACTGGCCTCACAACGGCAGACTATTTGTGACCACGCCAGCCCAGCCCTCCACATCGTCTGATCTGAGACCAGACACCCGGAAAGCTGATGAAATTGTGGGTTTGCACAACCGAACAATTTCTGCAAACTGTCAGAAACCATCTCAGAGAAACTCATCTGTGTGCTCATTGTCCTCCCCAGGGTCTTGACTTGACTGCAGTTCGGCATCATAACCGACTGCAAATGCTCACCTTCAATGGCCACTGGCGAAGTGTGCTCTTTAAGTATGAATCCCGGTTTCAACTGTACCTGGCAGATGGCAGACAGCGTGTATGGTGTTGTGTGGGTGAGCGGTTTGCTGATGTCAATGTTGTAAACAGAGTGCCCCATAGTGGCGGTGGGGTTATGGTATGGGCAGGCATAAGCTACGAACAATGAACACAATGGAATTTTATCAATGCTAGTTTGAATGCACACAGATACCGTGACGAGATCCTGTGAGCCATTGTCGTGCCATTCATCACCTCATGTTTCAGCGTGATAATTCACGGCCCCATGTCACAAGGATCTGTACACAATTACTGGAATACTGAAAATGTCCCAGTTCTTCCATGGCTTGCATACTCACCAGTCACCCATTGAGCATATTTGGAATGCTCTGGATCGATGTATGTCAGTGTTTTCCAGTACCACCAATATCCAGCAACTTCGCACAGCCATTGAAGAGGAGTTGGACAACATTCCACAGGCTCAAAGCTGCTAATGAGAACCTTGATGACTTTGTACCTAGCCGGTCGGGATTCTGGTGGGGTGCCCTAACCCAGGTAGTGGCAGTGCTGGCAAAACTAGGCTGCAGTAACTTATGGGGAGGGGGCCACACTTGGACAATCAGAGAGGGGCCATATTGTGGCCCAGGTGGTACAAAATAATCAAAGGTCTGACTGCACAGAGATGCTTAGGAAAATGGTCACAACGGGAGACTAGCATGTGTGTGTTTCATGGGAAGGGGGTGTACTTGACCCTGGACTTGACAACGGTTAATCAAATCTCCCATTTTTTTGCCAGTTTATGCTAAATGTTGCATGCCTTCTCAAACAGCTGCAACTGTAAATACATTTGTAAATCAAGTCCTTTCTTAAGTTGGGCTCAGGGTTGGAACAACTGTTGAGCATCTGAGCTTATGGTTGTTTGTGGGGGAAAGGGGTTGAGAGAGTGTGTGTGTGTGTGTGTGTGTGTGTGTGTGTGTGTGTGTGTGTATCCCACTTCTGTTGCGAGGGGATAATGATGTTAGGTACAATATAGAATGAATCACAATAATTGATTGCTAAAATAATAATTGCTTGCCAAAAATGTAATTTTTGTAATGGCAATCCTGGTTATCGGTAACAATCCTTTGCATGAACTGCCTACATTATTACGCATATTATTTGTTAATTATGGAAATTAAGATACGCAGGATTTTTTTATATATACAGTACCAGTCGGAAATTATTAATTCTAATCAGACAGGTTTTTTACATGGACAATACATTGGAGATAATATAAGGCAAGTCCAGGAAACAATAGAACACTATGAAAAATATGGGAAACCCGGCATGCTAATCATAGCTGACTTTGAAAAGGCTTTTGATAAAATGGTCTGTTGATAAAATGGTCTGATGGTGATTTTTTTCAACGAAAAATCAGGGAAACCAGGCGTGCTATTCCTAGCTGACTTTGAAAAGGCTTTTGATAACATGGTCTGATGGTCTGATTGTGATACCAATGTAAAGTTGGTTTTATATTCACACAATCGAACATTCAACAGACATTCATCAGACATTCGCCAAAAGCCATTTACAATTGTACAAATCAACTAAAATCAATCAACTAATTCATTGATTGTCACAGAAACATAAAAATAGATATGGTTTATTCTATAAATGTCTAGCATACTTTTCCAACCTTTTGTTTTGAATAAAAAATCCAGTTATGATTTGATGGAAATACATCAAATCTTTGAAATGTAATTTAAAGCTGTATAAATCAATAACTAATTCAGTGTTTGTCACAAAAACATCAAACTAGACATTATTTATTCAATAAATGTTTAGCATACTTTTACAACCTTTTTTTTTAAATCCAGTTTTGATTTGATAGAGGGTATGTAGTCTATCAAATTATTATTTCTATCAAATCAAAATGGGATATTCTACTCAAAGCAAAGGTTGTAAAACTATAGACATTTAAAAAATAAATCATACTTAGTTTGATGATTCTGTCATAATCAGTGAAAATATTATTGATTTATATAGCTTTAAATGGCATTTTATAGATGTTATGTATTTCTATCAAGTGAAAACTGGAATTTCTACTCAAACCAAAGGTTGTTTTTGCTTTGAATAGAAATGATTTCCATCCATCCATGAAATCAAAACTGGATTTTTTAGTCAAAACAAAGTAAAAAAAAGTATGCTAGACATTTTAGGATAAGCCATATCTATATTTATGTTTCTGTGACAATAAATTAATGAGTTATTTTTACAATTTTAAATGACTTTTGGCGAATGTCTGCTGAATGTCCGAATGTGTGAATATAAAACCAACTTTACCTTGGTGATGGTGATGTGGATATACTCGGTATACATATCCAGAAAGAAAGAAATTATTTAACTCGAATACATTTTAATAGAAAGTTAGCAAAAATAGATAAGATCTTGGTACCATGGAAAGGTATATATTTTTTTACTATTCATTTTATTTAACCAGGCAAGTCAGTTATGAACAAATTCTTATTTACAATAACGGCCTACCCCGGCCAAACCCGGACAACGCTGGGCCAATTGCGTGCCGCCCTATAGGACTTCCAATCACGGCTGGATGTGATGCACACCTCTTGCAATGAGATGCAGTGCCTTAGACCACTGCACCACTCGGGGGCAAATAGCTTTCTATTGGTGGAAAAATCCCACTGATTAACTCTTCAGTAGTATCCTGGTTTACCTATTTGCTTATGGTCTTGCCAACACCTAGCTACCTATTTTTTAATTATGTGAGAAAAAAATATTCAATGTTATTTGGAATAGCAAGCCAGACAAAATTAAACTTGCCTATTTATATTAATTAATTAATATAAATTCGGAGGGCAGAAATTATTAAATATTAAAGCATTAGACCTCTCACTAAAGGCTTTAGTCATACAAAAGTTATACCTAAATCCAAACGGGTTCTCTTGCAAATTTTTAAGAATGTCTCACCCCATGTTCAAGAATGGCCTTTTTCCTTTTTTTCAGATTAGAACCTTTCACATTCAGTTATTTGAAAATGAAATAATCTCCAAATATTGCTATTTTTAAAACAAGCCATAGAAAGTTGGTTGCAATTTCAGCTTAATCCACCAGAAAAGACAGAAGAAATAATACAACAAATATTGTGGTTAAACTCAAATAGGGTAATTGATTAAAAAACTTCATTTTTTGATAAAATGCTTAAAAAATGTATAATCTTTGTAAATTATCTCATAAATGGGTCTGGTGGAGTTATGTCACAATTGCAGCTAACAAAATATATGGAAATGTCTGCTCTACCCAAAATTACAACCAACTAATTGCAGCATTACCGCAAAAATGTAAGAGGCAAGTGGAAGGGGGAAAAAGTATGAAACTTGTATGACCGCCATGCATTAAAGACCAAAATTAGTTAAAGAAAATTGTGATAAATAAAAAAGTATACCAGTTTCATTTACGGACCAAAAAATGGGACAGCTGTGCCATATAGATTGCAAAATAGTTGGGAAGAGATTTTTTGGTACTCTGAATATGTAGGTTGAAGAATTGCAACATTTACCTGGAGCTAACTCTGCAGACAGCACTACCGGGTAATTTGAAAAGTCATAGTCAATCGATCAATATGGGTTGGGTTAAATGCGTAAGACACATTACAGTTGAATACATTCAGTTGGACTGACTAGGTATCCCCCTTTCCCAATAATATATTCATACTTTTAGCAAAAAAATCTTTCATTTACAATCTGTATGAACTATGAGAATAGAAAGGTTCAGAGCTTTTGTGAAACATCACAACACAATTGAAAAATATATGGCAAATAGAAATCCAATATGGATGGTGTTAAGAGATAGATAGGAGGAGTTGAATGGAGCTGAAGTTTGGGACTATTGTAAGATATACTGTGTCCATAAAATGTATATACAGTTCAAGTCGGAAGTTTACATACACCATAGCCAAATACATTTAAACTCAGTTTTTCACAATTCCTGACATTTAATCCAAGTAAAAATTGCCTGTCGTAGGTCAGTTAGGATCACCACTTTATTTTAAGAAGGTGAAATGTCAGAATAATAGTAGAGATAATGATTTATTTCAGCTTTGACTTCTTTCATCACATTCCCAGTGGGTCAGAAGTTTACATACACTCAATTAGTATTTGGTAGCATTGCCTTTAAATTGTTTAACTTGGGTCAATCGTTTCGGGTAGCCTTCCACAAGCTTCCCACAATAAGTTGGGTGAATTTTGTCCCATTTCTCCTGACAGAGCTGGTGTAACTGAGTCAGGTTTGTAGGCCTCCTTGATCGCACAGGCTTTTTCAGTTCTGCCCACAAATTTTGTATAGGATTGAGGTCAGGGCTTTGTGATGACCACTCCAATACCTTGACTTTATTTTCCTTAAGCCATGTTGCCACAACTTTGGAAGTATGCTTGGGGTCATTGTCCATTTGGAAGACCCATTTGCGACCAAGCTTTAACTTCCTGACTGATGTCTTGAGATGATGCTTCAATATATCCACATAATTTTCCTACCTCATGATGCCATCTACTTTGTGAAGTGCACCAGTCACTCCTGCAGCAAAGCACCCCCATAACATGACGCTGCCACCCCTGTGCTTCACGGTGGGATGGTGTTCTTCGGCTCCCCCTTTTTCCTCCAAACATAACGATGGTCATTATGGCCAAACAGTTCTATTTTTGTTTCATCAGACCAGAGGACATTTCTCCAAAAAGTACGATATTTGTCCCCATGTGCAATTGCAAACCGTAGCCTGCCTTTTTTATGGCGGTTTTGGAGCAGTGGCTTCTTCCTTGCTGAGCGGCCTTTCAGGTTATGTCGATATGGGACTCATTTTACTGTGGATATGGATACTTTTGTACCTGTTTCCTCCAGAATCTTATTGATAAATAATCATAAATATTATGGATTTTAAACATTTATGTACATATACGTGTCTAATATCGGCTGAAAGCTTAAATTATTTTTAATCTAACTGCAATGTCCGATTTCCAGTAGCTATTACAGCGAAAACATGCCATGCGATTGTTTGAGGATGGCGCCCCACATCAAAATATGTTTCCACCGGCACAGGTTTCATACATTCACATATACAGTGGGGAGATCAAGTATTTGATACAATGCAAATTAATTACTTAAAAATCATACAATGTGATTTTCTCGATTTTTGTTTCAGATTCCGTCTCTCGCAGTTGAAGTGTACCTATGATAAAAAATTACAGACCTCTACATGCTTTGTAAGTAGGAAAACCTGCAAAATCGGCAGTGTATCCAATACTTGTTCTCCCCACTGTAACTATAAAATATTCACTTACTTTTTGAAAATCTTTCTCTGATTTGTCATCCAAAGGGTCCCAGCTATAACATGTGTCATTTTGTTAGATAAAATCCTTCTTTATATCCCAAAAAGTCTGTTTAGTTGGCACCATCGATTTGAGTAATCCACTCGTTCAACTTGCAGAGAAAGGAATCTGAAAATCTACCCCTAATCTTTGGGTAAGTCAAAATATGTTTCTATTTACTCCTCAGATACCCTAAAATGTAATCAAACTATAATACTTCTTACAGAAAGAAGTATGTTCAATAGGAAACGTAATGTCACAAACACGAATTTCCAAGACTGTGTCCCTCTAATAAAACTTATTTCTTATTCGTTTTTGAAGTTACAAGCCTGAAACCTTGAACAGACTGCTGATACCCTGTGGAAGCCATAGGAATTGCATCTAGGGAGCTAATTTTCAATATGACCTTTCTCTTGAATTTCTAAGAGGATGGTCTCTCAAAAAAAAACTATTCCAGTTGGTTTTTCTATGGATATTCTCCTACATTATTTTTACATTTCTACAAACGTCAAAGTGTTTTCTTTCCAATGGTACCAATTATATGCTTATCCTGGCTTCAGGGCAGGGCCTGAGCTACAGGCAGTTTACTTTGGGCACGTCATTCAGACAGGAAGTGGAGAAAAAAGGGGCCTAACCCTAAGAAGTTGAAGTATTTTATACCACTGCCCATATTTCACCATACACATAGTCTGCGGTTGTGAGGCCGGTTGGCTGTACTGCCAAATTCTCTAAAATGTAATTGGAGGCAGCTTATCATAGAGAAATGAACATCCAATTCTCTGGCAACAGCTATAGTATACATTCCTGTAATCAGCAAGCCAATTGCACGCTCCCTCAACTTGAGGCATCTGTGGTATTGTGGTGTGAGAAAAATCTACACATTTTAGAGTGGCCTTTTATTGTTCCCAGCACAAGGTGCAACTGTGTAATTATCCTGCTCTTTTATCCGCTTCTTGATATGCCACACCTGTCAGGTGGATGGATTATCTTGACAAAGGAGAAATGCTCATTAACAGGGATCTAAACAAATTTGTGCACAAAATTTGATATCAGATATTTTTTATTTCAGCTCATGAAACATAGGACCAACACTTTACATGTTGCTTTTATATTTTTGTTCAGTGTACAAAGCATGAATAAGAAAGAGGTCATTTCCATATTGCTTTTCAGATGCCTTGAAGGGTGGAGGGAGATTGAGAAAGCAACCAACCAAGCCGACTCGCGTTATAGTAGACTGATAGCTGCCGTAGTTAGGTTATTTATCATCCAATATGACTACGTAGTGTCTGTCTTGGTTGCATGTCTGCATCAAACCTGGAGAAGCTAGTTAGCTAGCTAGGCTAATTGAGGCTGCATGCGTTTTCTCATCCTACACCGTTACAAACAACAACAACTCCATTAGTAAAGTAGCAGCCTACCTGTTGGCTCTTGGTCGTTGTAGCCTATCCTTCTCCTTTGACTTCCATTAAATTCCATATCTCCTAACTTTTGCCACACATGGAGGCTCGATGACTGTAACCGATTTCCACTTTGACTTATGATTGGCCAACAACAAGCTACACATGCCACTCTCGTGAAAAGCAAAGAGCAGCAGCATAAATGATACAATTCCTCTCTCTTCTGCAGCAGTTGCTGTACAGGTCCTTCCAGACAAGTCAGTTAAAATTACACATAACCGAGACCCGTGACAATCATTTCAGATCTGACCCAGACCCGTGACATTATTTGAAATTCTGGATCCAGACACACTCGGGTCCCAGATCGGGTCTTGGGTGTTCAGGTAGAGGTGGATTCACAAAAAACACTAGTTTTAACTATAATCACTTTGATACAACACTCTTTCTCTCTTACACACACACACACACACACACACACACACACACACACACACACACACATAAACATATGCATACATGCATGTAAGCGTGCACACTCACACACCAACATACACACCGCTTTGATACAACACCTTTGATACAAAATGTTCCCCCTCTGACGCTGCTGCTTTTGTCTAGCAGAGAAAGGATCCAGAGAATCTGCTAACGATACACTATATATGCAAAGTATGTGGACACCCCTTCAAAATAGTGGATTAGGCTATTTCAGCCACACCCGTTGCTGACAGGTGTATAGAATCGAGCACACAGCATGCAATTTTTATAGACAACCATTGGCACTAGAGCTCAGTGACTTTTTTTTTTAATGTTTTTTTTTAAATGTTACCCTTTTTTCACCCCAATTTCGTGGTATCCAATCGGTAGTTACAGTCTTGTCCCATCGCTGCAACTCCCGTACGGACTCGGGAAAGGTGAAGATCGAGAGCGGTGCGTCCTCCGAAACACGACCCAGCCAAGCCGCACAACTTCTAACCACAATGCCCTCCTAACCCGGAAGCCAGCCGCACCAATGTGTAGGAGGAAACACAGTACACAACTGTAAGTGCTGTTATTATGTAGTGGAAACGTCTAGGAGCAACAATGTTAGTGGTAGGCCACACAAGCTCACAGAACGGGGCCGCTGAGTGCTGATGCGCATAGCGTGTAAAAAATTGTCTGTCCATAGTTCCAACACTCACTACCAAGTTTCAAAGTGTCTCTGGAAGCAACGTCAGCACAACAACTGTTCATCGGGAACTTCATGAAATGGGTTTCTATGGCTGAGAAGCCACACAAAAGCCTAAGATCACCATGCGCAATGCTAAGTGTCGGCTGGAGTGGTGTAAAGCTCGCCGCCATTGGACTCTGGAGCAGTGGAAACACGTTCTCTGGAGTGATGAATCACGCTTCACTATCTGGAAGTCCGACAAACTAATCTAGGTTTGGTGGATGCCAGCAGAATGCTACCTGCCCCAATGCACAGCGCCAACTATAAAGTTTGGTGGTGGAGGAATACTGGTCTGGGGCCTATTTTTCATGGTTTAGGCTAGGTGCCTTAGTTCCAGTGAAGGGTAATCTTAACGCTACAGCATACAATGACATTCTAGACGATTCTGTACTTCCAACTTTGTGGCAATAGTTAACTTTTTTATTTTTTATGTAACCTTTATTTAACTAGGCACGTCAGTTAAGAACACGTTTTTATTTACAATGGCCAAACTCGGACAACGCTGGGCCAATTGTGTGCCGCCCTATGGAACTCCTAATCACAGGCAGATGTGATACAGCCTGGATGGGGAAGGGACTTTCCTGTTTCAGCATGACAATGCCCCTGTGCACAAAGCGAGGTCCATACAGAAATTATTTGTTGAGATTGGTATGGAAGAGCTTGACTGGCCTGCACAGAACCCTGACCTCAACCGCATCGAACACCTTTGGAATTAATTGGAATGGCGACTGCGAGCCAGGTCTAATTGCCCAACCTCACTAATGCTCTTGTGGCTGAATGGAAGCAAGTCCCCCAGCAATGTTAGAAAATATAGTGGAAAGCCTTCCCAGGAAAGTGCAGGCTGTTATAGAAGCAAAGGGGGACACCAAATCCATATTAATGCCCATGATTTTGTAATGAGATGTTTGACAAGCAGGTGACCACATACTTTTATTCATGTTGTCTATTTCAAGAGCAGAGAACCTGTCAGACACAGATGCATGTTCACACAAACAAAACAGACACACACACACACAGGGATTAATGAGACACACTCTCTCTTTGTCTCACACACAAACAATCCCAATTACAAATGCGCATGCGCACACATGCATGGTGTGGATCTCTCCTGAATACATATGTGTGCTTGTTTGGAGCAGGATAAATAGCCTATTAAGTCATTACGTTCCCCTGCATGGTGTTGATCTCCCCTGAATACATATGTGTGCTTTTTTGGAGCAGGATAAATTGCTCCTCTTATCAGTCACAGTTAGCTGTTGGACAATGTAAAGAAGCACGGGGAATAGTAAATGTAGTGGGAGCTATTTGTCTGCTGAGGCTTTTTATTTTTCTCCTTTCTGATCACGGCTCACTGCGGACGCTTCTCACTCTGTCTCTCTGTCTGTCATCCACTGTGTCTTTCTGGCTCTGTCCTACTGTTTCTCTCTCTCTCTTTACTGGGTGATAGAGCGAATTTGTCCATGCAATG
The DNA here is from genome assembly GCF_016432855.1 of Salvelinus namaycush. Classification (NCBI taxonomy): domain Eukaryota; kingdom Metazoa; phylum Chordata; class Actinopteri; order Salmoniformes; family Salmonidae; genus Salvelinus; species Salvelinus namaycush. The sequence goes on from NC_052321.1 coordinate 31,003,643, forward strand.
CAATGTCAGAAAATGGCAGCCAGGTACCAGATAGAGATGATTCCCCAGATATGCATGTTGCTCCCCTTCTATAGAAGAGTCCTCAGCCGTCCGAGACACCAGTGACACCTCTCTGGCTCCTTGTCTTTGTTCTCTGTCCCCCTGTCTCGGTGTTGCTGTAGTTTCATTCACAGCTCAAAAGCTCACTGGTCCTTGTCTGAATATGTAATGCGTCCTTGATGGGGTTGCAGTGTGATTAGGGTTATCCAGCCAAAGATGCTTGGCTTTGATTATACAGCAGGAACAGGCGGGAGGGAGGGAGGGAGGGAGGGGCAGAAGGACAATAAAATGTCCCCTGTATGAAGAAGATGTTGGGGTTGAATGATCCGTAGCGTGATTACCAATCAGGAGATGCGAGCTGGGTGGTTAGCCAACAGACACTGACCTTTTTTATCAGACACTATTCTTCTCTGGCTCAAATTTGTCTTCCAAAAGTTGGTGAAGTTCAAATTGTAATAATTAAATCTGGCAGCGGGCCGAGTGCTTTTCTTTGCTTGCTGACTGATGTAGGTAGAACACACTAGAATGGCCGGCACATCTGGTCGAATGGCAGCGCCATGCCAAAAATCCAGGCGGAAACCTTCCGCCTGGCGACAGGGCACGATATACTACCACGGCAACATGTCGTTATACCTAATTAAAACAGGTATTGTTTCGATCCATCCTCCCTCTCTCTCTTTCTTTCTTTGTCCTTCTTCTTCCTCCTATTATTATTATTATTTTTCTCCTTCTCTTTATTTTACTCCTTCTCCTTCTCTTTCAAAAAGAGTGCGTAGTCAGGCTGTAGCTAGCTGACTGGCGTCTTGGTGACAGCCAGAAACACACAGTACACAGCACACAAACTCCTTCCCTGGAGCAATCTCCTGTTGAGATGCATATTCATTCGTAAAGAGTGGATTTTCTCTGCATGACCAATCCATAAATGTAGTCATTGGTTTTCAATATTTTTCCCCCCAAAAAATATGAATGGGTTTATGAGTAATGACGATAAACACTTGTAAAGCTTTTACTGAAATATGGCTTGAAAGACATCAATTACATGCACAAATTACATTTTGTTAGAGATTCTCTGTGATGTGTGACTAAAGATCTAATAACACACAATTTAAATCCTCTTAAACGTTAATATTTTAATAGGACGTTTTGATGATGTGTTGTGAATGAAATACAGTTTTCAACAATGCTTGCAGCATAATTGGGACGAATAGAAAATTACGAAAGCCTTTTTCATATGTACTAGATGTTCTTATATGAACTTACACATTTGTGCATATGTATTTCTGACCGACCCCCTTGATTCAGTCTTAAGTAGCAAAAGTTGAAATTGTGTTTTTTACATTGTATAAAAGCAGAATCCCAGGGCTACAAAATGGTATATCATACACTGCATTTGAGAAACAATGGAAAGTCATTTTGCTTTGAAAGTTGATAAACTTGTAACCCCACTTCAGAGAAAATGGCCCTTGAATGTTTTGGTACACCTACTGGAGAGCTCATCTTTGTGTAACAGTATTGCTTCTGTCCCTCTCCTCGCCCCGAACCAGGGACCCTCTGCAGACATCAACAACAGCCACCCACGAAGCATCGTTACCCATCGCGCCACAAAAGCCACGGCCCTTGCAGAGCAAGGGGAACAACTACTTCAAGGTCTCAGAGCGAGTGATGTCACCGATTGAAACACTATTAGCGCGCACCACCGCTAACTAGCTAGCCATTTCACATCGGTTACATTTGTCTACACCCATTCAGCATTGTTTGCACCCTCTTAATAAGCCAGCCCCATCCATCTCTTTAAGGATTCACATGTGAGGTCATGTGCTAAACAGTGAGTAGTGTAGTAAAGGTTAACACTAAAAGTGGTAAAAGTAGTGGCCTACAATAAGGAAAAAATCCAGGGAAACAGAAAGTGATGTGAAAGAAATACTATAACCCCCAGCCACACCTTGCTAAGTGAATGGGTCCATCAGAAGATCTGAACGGTACAGCGAAATGTTTACTCGCATAGGAGCAATAACAAAAATAGTGTTAATATAAAGAAAAAAGAACAAGTGTCAATGCCAGTAGAGAAAGAACAATAATATACAGTACGTACAAGAACAATATCAATAACGATATCAGTGATAGATGAGGTAGTTATACTGTAGAGTGCCTTTGGAAAGTATTCCCCTTGACTTTTTCCACTATTTTTCAAAATTAGATTAAATAGTTTTTTCCCTCATCAATCTACACACAATACCCAATAATGACAAAGCAAAACTAGGTTTTTAGACATTTTAACAAATTTCTAAAATACAGAAATAGTACGTTTACGTAAGTATTCAGACCCTTTACTCAGTACTTTGATGAAGCACCTTTGGCAGCGATTACAGCATTGAGTCTTCTTGGGTATGACGCTACAAGCTTGGCACACCTGTATTTGGGGGGTTTCTCCCATTCTTCTCTGCATATACTCTCAAGCTCTGTCAGGTTGGATGGGGAGCATTGCTACACATCTATTTTCAGGTCTCTCCAGAGATGTTTGATTGGGTTCAAGTCCGAGCTCTGGTTGGGTCACTCAAGGATATTCAGAGACTTGTCCCGAAGCCACTCCTTCGTTGTCTTGGCTGTGTACTTAGGGTTGTTGTCCAGTTGGAAGGTTAACCTTTGCCCTAGTCTGAGGTCCTGAGTGCTCTGGAGCAAGTTTTCATCAATAATCTCCCTGTACTTTGCTCCTTTTATCTTTGCCTCAATCTTGACTAGTCTCCCAGTCCCTTCTGCTGAAAAACCCTTCCCACAGCATGATGCTGCCACCATGCATCACCGTAGGAATGCTGCTAGGTTTCCTCCAGACGTGAAGCTTGGCATTCAGGCCAAAGAGTTCAATCTTGGTTTCATCAGACCAGAGAAAAAGCAACCAACAAGTGCTCAGCATCCTTCAAGATTGTTGGGAAAGCATACAGGTGAAGCTGGTTGAGAAAATGCCAAGAGTGTGCAAGCTGCATCAAGGCAAAGGGTGGCTACATTTAAGAATTTGTTTAACACTATTTTGGTTGCTACATGATTCCATATGTGTTATTTCATAGTTTTGACGTCAAAACTATTATTCTACAATGTAGAAAATAGTCAAATAAACAAAAAACCCTTGAATGAGTAGGTGTGTCTAAACTTTTAGCTGGTACTGTATAATATCTGAAACTATAGCTAGACTCTTACCCGTGTACATGGCTGAATGCAACCCCTTTCATTAAATAAGACGTCCTGTGTCTTTTCCGTTTTGTTGGTACAGCTTGCTTGTACAACTTCTTCCGTGACAACAACACTGTTGATTGACGTTCCTTCCCCATCACTGTCATCAGAAGACGCTACAATGTCTTGAAAATGTTTTTACCTAAATCAGGGATTTCCTCGCCGTCTGATTCATTTTCAGAGTCAGAGAGAGTCAGCATGGTACGAAAGTCCTCCTGAAAGTAGTCCATCACAACTTTCTCCCACTGACCTTTGTTGATTGCGCCTGATAAATTCATGGCATCAATTGTTATTGAGAGCAGTAGCAACACATTTGCAGTTCAAAAAACGCATTTCGATAAAAAAAATATAAAGAAACGTTCAAATACCTCTCCTGTGAAGTCGTGACTTGCGACATACGCCTAGTTTCCTGAAACTAGTCACATTTGCATATGTATTAGCAGTCTACATTTGTAGTAAAAGTATTCTACATGCATATAGGTGTGTGTAGGAATCCCCTGATAATCCTTTCTAGTAAGAGTGGTCAGTGACAGTTACGTGATCCGGAGGACAGATGAGAGTAAAGAGAAACTCAGTGATGGGGAGAGGGACAGCATGGGGAAGCAATGGAGTGTGAGAGTGAGAGCAAGAGAGGTGAGAAAGAAAGAGATGTGAGAGGAACAAAAGAGAAAAGAGTGAGGGGGTAGAGAGAAAGTGGTGGGAGCTAGAGAGAAAAGGAAATGATTGACAGACGGTATGTAGTAAAGGATGAGTAGAGAGTTGAGGAACTGAGATAGGGAGAAGTTATTTAGAAGAGTGTAGATATAAATGTAAGAGCATAGAGGAGTCAGAGTAGAAAACAGAGAGAAATAAAATAAGTAAAACAGTCAAACAGAAAGAAGGATGAGAGAGTAATAAAAGGGCAAACAAGAGGGAGAGAGATATTTATGAGAGGGTAGACGAGAGAGAGGAAGCAAATGACAGCAGGTAGAGAAGAGAAATTAAGCGATGAGAGGTTATATTTAAGTGGTAGACAGACGGACAGACAGATGAAGTGAGAGAGAGAAGTGAAAGTCCGCGTTGAGAAGTCATATTTAATGGGTGACAGACAGAATCAGACATCTGAAATTGGTAGCGGATGGGAGGTTATGGTGTAGGGGATGAGACATACAGAGACACAGACAGAGAAACAGACATGAAAGAGGGTAAGAGAAGCAGAAAGTGGCTGCAGAAAGTGGTGGGAGGTTAAGGTGTGGAGAATGAGGTAATGGAGCACTGCAGAAGAATTAGTGGAGCAGTGGTGGTGAGAGCAGTGAACAGACTAGGGTCAGTAGAAATGCAGGGATGAGTGAGCATAGAAGAAATGGATTTTCTACCTCAGGAGTATCTCTCCAGGGAGCTGTGAGTACAGGGCAGTGAGGGAGGGAAAGAGAGAGAAGGATGGGGGGGAGCAGATGAGAAATCATGGCCAATCTAACCCTAGGCTTTCTCCTTCAACTGACACGATGAAAATGAGATTAATCTTACTGCCTGCCAACTAACTGCTAAATATTATTAATATTAATTATTAATAATATTATTATACAACCATTGAATAAAGAGTGCATGAAAAATAAAAATAACCCTCATTCAGTTAACAAAAAACACAAACCATGATAAATCCATACAATTATTTGAATGAGGGATAATTTCAGAGGATTGGTACATGACTTGACAAGCCAAAAAGAAAGGCGTCCCACACGGCACTGCATATGACAGAGAGACTTAATTCTATTCAGGCACAATGTGCCTGGGAACATATCAGATGATTAACTTAATCTAATTGTAAATAAGGACAACACAGATGTCAGAACAGCTGAAACTGCTGAAAAGCTCAAATTGTTGCCTTTGGCTAAAACAAAATAAAAAGAGAGAGAAAACTTGTAATTGTTTACAAGGCTACTTAAAGACCCGTGTATGTGTGTGTGTGTGTGTGTGTGTAGCATATTTACAGTGTTTTCTGCATGGGCCAGTCTCTAACACACACATACACACACACAGGCTGGAGGGGCAGCAGATGGGTGCTCTCAATAACTACTACACTACAGACTGCATGCATTTCAGCACCATGGACAGCACTGGAGTGGCATGCTCTGACAGTGGACTAGGTAGAGGAGAGGATGGTGACGATTAGCACCGGGTGTCTGAGCAGATGGTGAAAGCAGTGGTCAGCTGCCTGATCATAAACACACACAGACAGACATACATCCACACGCAAGCACACACTTGCATAAACACATCACACCATGTGTGGTGTAGTTCATTGAAGGAAATATACTGTGATGCATATCTTTACACCATTCCAGCCAACGCTTGGCATTGTGCGTGATGATGTTAGGCTTGTGTGCGGCCACTCGGCCATGGAAACCCATTTCATGAAGCTCCCCCGACGAACAGTTCTTGAGGTGATGTTACTTGGGTACCATGTAGCTCAGTTGGTAGAGCATGGAGTTTGCAATGCCAGGGTTGTAGGTTCGATTCCCATTGGGGAACAGTACGAAAATATATGCACTCACTACTGTAAGTTGCTATGGATAAGAGTGTCTGCTAAATGACTAAAATGCTTCCAGAGGCAGTTTGGAACTCAGTAGTGAGTGTTGCAACCGAGGACAGGTGATTTCTAAGCGATATGCGTTTCAGCACTCGGCAGTCCTGTTCTGTGGCCTACCACTTTGCGGCTGAGCAGTTGTTGCTCCTAGACGTTTCCACTTCACAATAACAGCACTTACATTTCACCGGGGCAGCTCTAGCAGGGCCGAAATTTGACAAACTGACTTGTTGGAAAGCTGGCATCCTATGATGGTGCCACGTTGAAAGTCTCTGAGCTCTTCAGTAAAGCCTTTCTGCTGCCAATGTTTGTCTATAGAGATTACATGACAGTGTGCTCGATATTATACACCTTTCAGCAACGGGTGTGGCTGAAATAGCCGAATCCACTAATTTGAAGGGGTGTCCACATACTTTTGTATATATAGTGTAGCTGTCAACGTCTTAACTTTAGCAAATTTTTATTCATTATCACAGGAAAATAAACTCACAACAAGATCATTATTTACAAGTTAATGTCGAGTTAATTCCAGAAAATAGTTTACGGTTGTGAGTGTGACAAAATAAAAGCAGGGCATTCTACCAGAGAATTATCACTGTCTCAGTCAGGTAACCATGACAACGGACACAGCGACAGGGTCAAAGTAGAACTTTTTTAATCTGCAACAAAGAAACTGACAGTTGCAGCAGCGGTCTACAGACATTCAACTGGAGTTTAAATTGAAATTTTGTTTTGAACAGTGACATTTGTCGCATTCTAATTGTCTACAGACGTGTCGATAGAAAAGTTTAAACTAGCCTGAACTAGCACTGAAACTAGCACTGAAGCTCATAGGGAATACAATCAACACCACAGATTATATGCTGCATTGAAAGGAATACAACCTGCCAGCTACTGGATTGAAGTAAAATGAAAAAAGCAGCTTGCTGCAATGAGACGAGATACTATCTTCACTAGACTCATCTTTACTAGATACAGATGGAATCTAAACTGTAGTTTCCTTCCAGCTGGGCAAAGAGATGAAATTTACATCAGAAAAACAGTCAGTTGCACATGAGTTGAAGCGTAAGCCTTTGTATGGCAGTCACAACAACAGCATAACTATATTCTAATTGTAATGCACGTTATATATTTTAGTTTTTCCTTTGTCTCTAATGGCAACGTCCTACCCAGCTGCAGTGGAGCTTTACTGACTCCTATAGGAGGGTCCCAGACCTCGCTCTAAAGCTCTGACATCAAACTCTCTCGCTCCCTCCCTCTATCTCTCTTTCACTCATTATCTCTCTCTTTTTCTCTCTAATTACAGTACTGTCTCATTCTTCGTTCTCACTCACTCACTCTCACACAAACACACTAACTATCTGTCACTGCTTTACTCTGCATTACACTTTTGCTACAGCTGAACCGATCAAATGTTATTATTTGTGTGAAGCACTTATCTCTGGGATGATTCTCCATACATTCTGCTGGATAAAGATTTGATTTGACTCTCCACTTTTAAATGATGAACTAGAACTACAAAAGAATGTGAGAAAACACAAATGGAAGAACAATGGAAATTACTAACAATAGTGTTATTCAATTACAGTACAGAACAGCTTCTGATGCTGAGCCGCATCCAAAACAGTCAATGGTCTCACTTTGAGGATGCCAAAGTGAAGGGGAATGTTCAGATGCTGAGGACACTTTGTTTACCAGTCTTCAATCATTCTGCTCAATATAGTATAGTTCATGTCCTCGTGGATCACTGATGTTTGAAAAACGGCACATGCTTGCACGCGCACACACACACACACTCATACACGAACACAACAGAGAAAATGCCTGATGTCGATAATGCCCTGTGATGACTCTGCAGAGAGTACACGGTTGTTTAATGCCAGGGCTGTGTTCATCCATCTTTAATTGACTGTTATTAGACCTTGACTTGCAGTTTTACAGACAATATTTAGCCCTTAATGAAGTATTATGTTCACAGGGATGTGCAGATAAATGTTGAATTCAATAATTAAACTAGCCTAATTTCCCCCTACTATTAAGCACTAATGAAGACCAGCATGAATACTGATTTGGTTAATCATTATGTAATATGACATTTAACGCAGGTATATCTTTCCATAAATGCACATGACAGGGTTTCATATTCAAATAAGAATGTTCAAGGACGATATGAGGTATAGGCTAATGGTTGGCCCCTATCACCCAGCCACCCGCGGAGTTCGGCTGTAGGCAGAACACACACACGCATTTCTGGTATACATTTGAATATGTCCAGATCACTGCATGTCTTGTTGTATAATCATTGTTAGTATCCTCTTCTCACAAGCACCACACCCCTCCCATCCGGTCTCCTGTCATGTCAATCCATCTGCATTTCCAGATCCCACATCCCTTTTCAACAAGATCTCACGGTCCAACTTCAGTATTCAACTTATGTCCAGGGATTATGTCTAGCTCACAGTTTAAGCCCATCCTCTATCCCCATCCGCAACACCCTAGCAAGCAGCAAGCCTACTAGATGATAATAGGTGCTCATGTTGCCCCTAGAGGACGGTATTGAAGGCATCTCCCGAAGGGGCTCTGGACAAACGTCTAATACTGCAGTGGATCTGGTGTGACCTGGCTGCCTTTTTACCACGCTTGTCATCCCACCATCACACACACCTTCCAGACTCTGATTCATTCTGCTGTGTTTGCCTGTACAACACATCTGTGTGTGTATATCCCAACTGACGCTTGCTGCTAGAACCTGAATCTTACGGCTAGAGTGTACATGTAATGTACTGTCAAATTGCAATGCAATGTAAATGCATTTGACGGTATTTGCATTTTAAGTGTTTCTGTAGCTAGTTGGACTATATTTCCTGTCTGAGGATCCAATTGCAAATGGCCAATGGCAGTAGAGTATTTTGTGTATGCCGGAAATTATATTTTAAAATATTATTGTTAATTTTTCATCATACATTATCCACGTGGAAGATTAGCCTAACATGCTGACCACACTGCTCGCGTCACGTGTGCGATCGTTGCAAAATAAATGTACACATACATGTTATTCAATCATTGCACCCACACTAATCGCGCGCGTCTGTGTAGCCAGGCGCTAAAATAGAACTTGGTTCTATCTGTGACGTGCGACGCGATGCAAGTCCTGCCTCTCCCATCTCCTCATTGGTTTTTGGAGCATTTACCCACGTGCCATTTCCTCATTGGTTTTAAGGAGCATATACCCATGTGGGAGATTAGAAAGACTAACTGAGATTCACACTCCAGTCCAGTTGGTTGTGGTAATGTACCTTAAAGTTGGTTGCCAACTGCCATATAAAGTCCAAAGATGAAGAAGAATCCTGAAGGAGGATTGATTACTAGAAATTAACTCGGTTTACCGTTTTATCTGTGGATTAATTGTCAGAGTAGAGTACCTTTTCAGGTAAAATAACAACCCAATGTTTATATCCCAGGACAAATTAGCTAGCAACAGCAAGCTAGGTAGCTAAATTGCCATAAATGTTTAATGCTTTTCGACCTGTCTCCAAATTAATATAATTTGTTCAGTTTGCTTTAATTTTTCAACCTGCTTGTCCTCTCACTGTCAACTGCGTTAATTTTCAGCTAATTTAACATGTGGAAATATTTGTATGAACATAACAAGATTCAACAATTGAGACAAACTGAACAAGTTCCACAGACATGGAATAATGTGTCCCTGAACAAAGGGGGGTGGCCCTAGCCCTCACCCTCCAATCCAACAGGTCCCAGACGTGCTCAATGGGATTGAGATCAGGGCTCTTCGCAGGGTCATGTCAGGATGAGCCTGCTGGAAGGGTACCACATGAGGGAGAAGGATGTCTTCCCTGTAATGCACAGCATTGAGATTGCCTGCAATGACAAAAAGCTCAGTCCGGTGATGCTGTGACACACTGCACCAGACCATGACGGACCCTCCACCTCCAATTCGATCCCGCTCCAGAGTACAGGCCTTGGTGTAACGCTCATTCCTTCGACGATAAACGCGAATCCGACCATCACCCCTGGTGAGACAAAACCGTGACTCGTCAGTGAAGAGCACTTTTTGCCAGTCTTGTCTGGTCCAGCGATGGTGGGTTTGTGCCCATAGGCAACGTCGTTGCCGGTGATGTCTGGTGAGGACCTGCCTTACAACAGGCCTACAAGCTCTCAGTCCAGCCTCTCGCGGACAATCTGAGCACTGATGGAGGGATTGTATGTTCCTGGTGTAACTCGGGCAGTTGTTGTTGCCATCATGTACCTGTCCCGCAGGTGTGATGTTCGGATGTACCGATCCTGTGCAGGTGTTGTCACACGTGGTCTTCCACTGCGAGGACGATCAGCTGTCCATCCTGTCTCCCTGTAGCTCTGTCTTAGGCATCTCACAGTATGGACATTGTAATTTATTGCACTGGCCACATTTGCAGTCCTCATGCATCCTTGCAGCATGACCCTGGGCATCTTTCATTTGGGTTTTTTGAGTCAATAGAAAGGCCTCTTTAGTGTTCTAAGTTTGTATAACTGTGACTAATTGCCTACCGTCTGTAAGCTGTTAGTGTCTTAATGACCGTTCCACAAGTGCATGTTCATTAATTGTTTATGGTTTATTGAACAAGCATAGGAAACAGTGTTTTAATCCTTTACAATGAAGATCTGTGAAGTTATTTGGATTTTTACGAATAATCTTTGAAAGACAGGGTCCTGAAAAGGGGACATTTCTTTTTTTTGCTGAGTTCATAATCATGAAGTAACCAAAACAGTGTCAAACAAATCAAAATATATTTTATATTTGAGATTCTTCAAAGTAGCCACCATTTGCCTTAATGACAGCTTTGCACACTCTTAACATTTTCTCAATCAACTTCATGAGGTAGTCACCTGGAATGCATTTCAATGAACTGTTGTAATTAGTTAAAAGTTAATTTGGGGAATTTCTTTCCTTTTTAATGCGCTTGAGCCAATCGTTTACTGACACCGGCCATATTCAACTGGTGTTGAACACATGTCACGTAACGTTAGCTAACGAGCCAGCCAGCTAACGTTAGGTACCTCTAACACCTCCCAAACCCGGATCCGGGATCCCCCCCATCACAAAAGCTGACTAGCATAGCCTAGCCTAAAGCCACAGGGATATCATATAATAAAATGTTCATGAAATCACAAGTCCAAGACACCAAATGAAAGATACAGATCTTGTGAATAAAGCCATCATTTCTGATTTTTAAAATGTTTTACAGGGAAGACAAAATATGTAAATCTATTAGCTAACCACGTTAGCAAAAGACACCACTCCCATACTCCACCATTTTCTTACTGCATCAGTAGCTATCACAAATTCGACCAAATAAAGATATAAATAGCCACTAACCAAGAAACAACCTCATCAGATGACAGTCTGTAACGGTGTTCCTCCTCCTCATCCGAAGAGGAGGAGCATGGATTGAACCAAAACACAGCTTCTGAAGTTGACATTATTTATTTACAGAAAAGACGAAAACACGAACTTCACTATAAACTAACAAAACAACAAAACGGAGTAGACAAACCTGGACATGCGAACTTACATACAACGCAGAACTCACGAACAGGAAAATGACTACACAAAAGACCGAACGTACAAACAAACCGAGAACAGTCCCGTGTGGCGTAACCTACAAACACTGACACAGGAGACAACCACCCACAACAAACAGTGTGAAAACACCTACCTTAATATGACTCTCAATCAGAGGAAATGAAAAACACCTGCCTCTAATTGAGAGCCATATTAGGTCACCCTTTAAACCAACATAGAAACAGAAAACATAGACTGCCCACCCAAACTCACGTCCTGACCAACTAACACATACAAAACTAACAGAAAACAGGTCAGGAACGTGACACAGTCTGATAACATATTTATTGTATAGCATAGGTTTTGTTAGAAAAATGTGCATATTTCAGGTATAAATCATAGTTTACAATTGCAGCCACCATCACAAATCGACTAGAATAACTACAGAGAGCAACGTGTATTACCTAATTACTCATCATAAAACATTTCTTAAAAATACACAGCGTACAGCAATTGAAAGACACAGATCTTGTGAATCCAGACAATATTTCAGATGTTCTAAGTGTTTTACAGCGAAAACACAATATAACGTTATATTAGCTTAGCACAGTAGCAAACCAAACAGCAGCATTGATTCCAGCCAAACATAGCGATAACGTATTCACCACCAAAATAAATTAATTTTTCACTAACCTTCTCAGAATTCTTCAGATGACAGTCCTGTAACATCATATTACACAATCCATATAGGTTTTGTTCGAAAATGTGCATATTTAGCAGCACAAATCGTGGTTATACAATGTGATCAGTGGCAACAGGTCATGCATTCTGGCCGGCGCCATCTTGGAAAGGCACCTAATCTAATCAATAAATAATCGTAAACTTGACTAAAAAATACAGGTTGGACATCAAATGAAAGATGCATTAGTTATTAATGCAACCGCTGAGTTAGATTTTTTAAATTAACGTTACTAGACATACAGTGTGCGTTACAGCCAGACTAGTGCCGCAATAATGGCGGACAAATCCGTTTACATTTTTCCACATAAATACGGAATAACATCATAAATAGCTCTTACTTTTGGACGAGCTTCCATCAGAATCTTGGGCAAGTGGTCCTTTGTCCAAAAGAATCGTTGCTTGGTTGTAAAACGTCGTCTTCAACTTCGGATTTAGCAGCTAACAATAGCTATGTGGCCACAACATGCCCAAATCCTCAAAACACAATACTAAGGAAATTCCGAAAATAGCAATATACTCGCATAAACTGATATAACTCGGTTTAAAATAACTTCGTTATGATGTTTCTAACACCTATATCGAATTAAATTACAGACGGATATATCTAAGGTCGATAACTGAGCGTTTCAAAATGCCATCCTGAGGTCTTGCTTTGCGTAATGGCGAACGTCGAAAAGAGAGCTCCCCTCGTTCCTTGGCCTTATATAAACTCTGAGAACTACGTAGAAACTCCATTCCACTTCTCATTGGTTACTGACATCCAGGGGAAGGCGGGTGCAGTTCATGTCGACCCATAGGATACATACAGAGCTTTAAACTGATCTGAGAACAGAGCCTAGTTTTCAGACCTTCGCAGTTCCTGTCATGGATTTCGCTGCAGAAAGAGTTCTGTTTCACCCACAGACATAATTCAAACGGTTTTAGAAACTAGAGTGTTTTCTATCCAATAGTAATAATAATATGCATATTGTACGAGCAAGAATTGAGTACGAGGCAGTTTAATTTGGGTACGAATTTGTGCTATGTCGAAATGGCACCCCCCTAGTGGCAAGAATTAAACAACAATGAACAGAGTACCAAAACGGCATAAAAATAAACTCTAACTAGATAAGAAAACAGCTCTGGGAAATGAATAATAACGTATGCTAGGGAGCCAGCCAGCTAGCTAACAGTACACTTTAGGTTAAAACATATAGCTAGCTAGCTAGGTAAACAATGAACTTAACACCCATCCCGGATCCGGGAGCATTCTCATCAGTAAAAGCTGACTAGCATAGCCTAGCATAGCGCCACAAGTAAATAATAGCATATAAATATCATGAAATCACAAGTCCAATACAGCAAATGAAAGATAAACATCTTGTGAATCCAGCCATCATTTCCGATTTTTTAAATGTTTTACAGTGAAAACACAATGTGTATTTCTATTAGCTAACCACAATAGCCAAAGACTCAACCGCATATTTTCACCATGTTTCTACCACATAGGTAGCTATCACAAAACCGACCAAATAGAGATAATTAGTCACTAACCAAGAAACAACTTCATCAGATGACAGTCTTATAACATGTTATACAATAAATTTGTTTTGTTCGAAAATGTGCATATATGAGGTATAAATCATAGTTTTACATTGCAGCTACCATCAAAAATATCACCAAAGCAGCCAGAATAATTACAGAGAGCAACGTGAAATACCTAAATACTCATCATAAAACATTTATGAAAAATACATGGTGTACAGCAAATGAAAGATAAACATCTTGTGAATCCAGACAATATTTCAGATTTTTTAAGTGTTTTACAGCGAAAACACAATATAGCATTATATTAGCTTACCACAATAGCCAAACACACAACTGCATTTATTCACCGCATAGATAGCATTCGCAAAAACCAGCAAAAGATATAAAATTAATCACTAACCTTGACCAACTTCATCAGATGACAGTCTTATAACATCAGGTTATACAATACACTTATGTTTTGTTCGAAAATGTGCATATTTAGAGCTGCAAACCGTGGTTATACATTGTGAATATGTAGCATCGATTCACCAGAATGTCCGGAGCTATTTTGGACACTCACCTAATCTGACCAAAGAACTCATCATAAACTTTACATAAAAATACTTGTTGTATGGCAAATGAAAGATACACTGGTTCTTAATGCAACCGCCGTGTTAGATTTTTAAAAATAACTTTACCATAACAAACAGCTTGCGTTATTGCGAGACAGTGCCCGCCAAAACGGCAGAGAATAGGAATCAACATTTTCCACAGAAATACGAAATAACATCATAAATTGTTTTTACTTTTGTTGAGCTTCCATCAGAATCTTGTACAAGGAGTCCTAGGTCGAGGATAAATCGTTGTTTGGTTTTAGAATGTCCTTTTCTCCTGTCGAATTCGTGCCACAATGCTAGCCAATGTTGATGACGTTCCCAGTTTCTCTCGACGCAAAGAATGGAAAACTCCAAAAGTCCCAATAAACGTTGAATAAACTGATGAAACTCGGTTGAAAAAACCTACTTTATGATGTTTTTCTAATATGTATCAAATAAAAACAGAGCCGGAGATATCCGCCGTGTATACCAAACGCTTTTCAGAAGCCAATGTTGACGTACTTCGTGCGCCAGAGAAGACAAAGAAATTTCCAGACCTGTCACTCCAAAAGCTCTTGTTCGGCCTCAGATCAAGCTAGACACCCCATTCCACCTTCCACTGCCTGTTGACATCTAGTGGAAGGCGTATGAAGTGCATGCATATCGATAAATATTAGGCAATTGAATAGGCAGGCCCTGGAACAGAGCATCGTTTTCAGATTTTTCACTTCCTGTATGGAAGTTTGCTGCAAAATGAGTTCTGTTTTACTCACAGATATAATTCAAACAGTTTTAGAAACTTAAGTGTTTTCTATCCAATAGTAATAATAATATGCATATTGTACGATCTAGAATAGAGTACGAGGCAGTTTAATTTGGGCACGATTTTTTCCAAAGTGAAAACAGCGCCCCCCTATTGACAAGAAGTTAAATAACGTTTAACCTTTTCACACGTAGCATCACATGGGTGTGATCATTCTACAGTGGTCCCTGTAGCTTACGATCAAACCGGTGTGAATAGAACACTTATTTGGAACGGACCGTTTCTAATGACGCAACAATCAGCATTTGAGCTGACCACACTTTTTTCAGAAACATTTTGTACAAACACAGTCTTTACAAAGTTATGTCCAGAATGTGAGCAGTTTGTTTTTTAAATTTATATTTCACCTTTATTTAACCAGGTAGGCTAGTTGAGAACAAGTTCTAATTTACAACTGCGACCTGGCCAAGATAAAGCATAGCAGTGTGAACAGACAACAACACAGAGTTACACATGGAGTAAACAATAAACAAGTCAATAACACAGTAGAAAAAAAGAGTCTATATACATTGTGTGCAAAAAGCATGAGGAGGTAGGCAATAAATAGGCCATAGGAGCGAATAATTACAATTTAGCAGATTAACACTGGAGTGAAAAATCATCAGATGATCGTGTGCAAAAGAGCAGAAAAGTAAATAAATAAAAACAGTATGGGGATGAGGTAGGTAGGTAGACCATGTACAGCTGCAGCGATCGGTTAGCTGCTCAGATAGCAGATGTTTAAAGTTGGTGAGGGAAATAAAAGTCTCCAACTTCAGCGATTTTTGCAATTCGTTCCAGTCACAGGCAGCAGAGAACTGGAAGGAAAGGCGGCCAAATGAGGTGTTGGCTTTGGGGATGATCAGTGAGATATACCTGCTGGAGCGCGTGCTACGGGTGGGTGTTGTTATCGTGACCAGTGAACTGAGATAAGGCGGAGCTTTACCTAGCATGGACTTATAGATGACGTGGAGCCAGTGGGTCTGGCGACGAATATGTAGCGAGGGCCAGCCGACTAGAGCATACAGGTCGCAGTGGTGGGTGGTATAAGGTGTTTTAGTAACAAAACGGATGGCACTATGATAAACTGCATCTAGTTTGCTGAGTAGAGTATTGGAAGCTATTTTGTAGATGACATCGCCGAAGTCGAGGATCGGTAGGATAGTCAGTTTTACTAGGGTAAGTTTAGGGGCGTGAGTAAAGGGAGGCTATGTTGCGAAATAGAAAGCCGATTCTAGATTTGATTTTGGATTGGAGATGTTCAATATGAGTCTGGAAGGAGAGTTTACAGTCTAGCCAGACACCTAGGTATTTATAGATGTCCACATATTCTAGGTCGGAACCTTCCAGGGTGGTGATGCTAGTCGGGCGGGCGGGTGCAGGTAGCGAACGGGTTGAAAAGCATGCATTTGGTTTTACTAGCGTTTAAGAGCAGTTGGAGGCCACGGAAGGAGTGTTGTATGGCATTGAAGCTTGTTTGGAGGTTAGATAGCACAGTGTCCAAGGAAGGGCCAGAAGTATACAGAATGGTGTCGTCTGCGTAGAGGTGGATCAGGGAATCGCCTGCAGCAAGAGCAACATCATTGATATATACAGAGAAAAGAGTCGGCCCGAGAATTGAACCCTGTGGTACCCCCATAGAGACTGCCAGAGGACCAGACAACATGCCCTCCGATTTGACACACTGAACTCTGTCTGCAAAGTAGTTGGTGAACCAGGCAAGGAAGTCATCAGAAAAACCAAGGCTACTGAGTCTGCCGATAAGAATATGGTGATTGACAAAGTCAAAAGCCTTGGCCAGGTCGATGAAGACGGCTGCACAGTACTGTCTTTTATCGATGGTGGTTATGATATCGTTTAGTACCTTGTGCGTGGCTGAGGTGCACCCGTGAACGGCTCGGAAACCGGATTGCACAGCGGAGAAGGTACGTTGGGATTCGAGATGGTCAGTGATCTGCTTGTTAACTTGGCTTTCGTAGACCTTAGATAGGCAGGGCAGGATGGATATAGGTCTGTAACAGTTTGGGTCCAGGGTGTCTCCCCCTTTGAAGAGGGGGATGACCGCGGCAGCTTTCCAATCCTTGGGGATCTCAGACGATATGAAAGAGAGGTTGAACAGGCTGGTAATAGGGGTTGCGACAATGGCGGCGGATAGTTTCAGAAATAGAGGGTCCAGATTGTCAAGCCCAGCTGATTTGTATGGGTCCAGGTTTTGCAGCTCTTTCAGAACATCTCCTATCTGGATTTGGGTAAAGGAGAAGCTGGGGACGCCTGGGCGAGTAGCTGCGGGGGGGGGGGGGGGGCGGAGCTGTTGGCCGAGGTTGGAGTAGCTAGGAGGAAGGCATGGCCAGCCGTTGAGAAATGCTTGTTGAAGTTTTCGATTATCATGGATTTATCGGTGGTGACTGTGTTGCCTCAGTGCAGTGGGCAGCTGGGAGGAGGTGCTCTTGTTCTCCATGGACTTTACAGTTTCCCAGAACTTTTTGGAGTTAGAGCTACAGGATGCAGATTTCTGCTTGAAAAAGCTAGCCTTTGCTTTCCTGACTGACTGCGTGTATTGGTTCCTGACTTCCCTGAACAGTTGCATATCGCGGGGACTATTTTGGATGCAATGTCCAGAATGTGAGCAGTTTGTTTTGGATGCAATGTTCAGACATTCACAGAAGTATCTACATCATAACACAATCATCCAAACCAGAAACATGTAGGCTACTGTCACATTCTGACCTTAGTTCTTTTGTATTTTCTTTGTTTTAGTATGGTCAGGGCGTGAGTTGGGTGGGTTATCTATGTTTTGTGTTTCTATGTTGTGTTTTTCGTTTGGCCTGATATGGTTCTCAATCAGAGGCAGGTGTTAGTCATTGTCTCTCATTGGGAACCATATTTAGGTAGCCTGTTTTCTGTTGTGTTTTGTGGGTGGTTGTCTTCCGTGTTTGTGAGTTCCACACGGAACTGTTTCGGTTTTCTTATCTATTCACTTTGTTATTTTTGTATGGTTGTCGTGTTCAGTATTATTAAATATAATGGACACTTACCACGCTGCGCATTGGTTCGACCTTTCTTACTCCTCGTCAGATGAGGAGCACGAATTCCGTTACAGCTACATTTGTCCTAGTGCTAACTGAGGAAAGATTGACGTAATACAAGCGGTCAAATTTGTATAACTCTCGGCTGACAAACTACAATATGAATTAGCTAATAGAAATTACTATTTATAATTAATCAGATCACAGGTGAGCTCACCATTGATCGAAATAATGGAGTAAAACACTCTAGAAATCGAAAGTAATCCGACAATGGGTAGTTTCTGCACGCTGCCATGCTTTTTTTCTCTCACAGAAACCAAAGATAATAAGAGAAAACAAGATGAGTTTGGTCAGTTTATAGTATGCATGTTCAAAGGGGTGTGTCGTCTACCATCGTTCACATCCCACCATTCATTTCCGGAAGTTCTCAAAAAATGAGTGAACTCTTACTCACCTCATTTTGTTATAACAACTTTGGTCCGAAAGACAATTACGTGAAACCCAGAATGCATTGTATGTCAACAAACATGGCTCCACACGCAGCTGGAATTAGCTTAGCTCATCATAATCAGTACAACCTTCAAAAAAGTATATGTAATGTGCCCATTACAATCTATGCAAGAATCGGAATGCATGATCTGTCACCGGGAATTGAAAACGTGAATAAAAGTAAATATATAAATAATTACCACACAAAACATTTTCTGAAAGTGATTTATTGATACAACTGGCACGTGCCGGCAGTCAATCACGTAACCTCTCACTCTCACTCTGAGTCGTTCAGTGTTGTTTATGTATGTAGCTAGTGAGATAAGCTGTAGCATTAGCAATGTCTTTCAAAAGGAGACAACTCACAAACGTGTAAATTCTGGAGATTTTTTACAATTCTGACAATGAGTCTGAATATGAAAGTCAGGAATCATATTCTGACAGTGACAGTGAGGAGCTGCCCCCCAACCTTGTAGCCTTTCAGAACCCTGAATCTGAGGACCCCTTGTCCACTGATGAAGTCCCAGGTCCCTTTGAAGATGCTGTTGGTGATGGAGGCAGACAGACAGTGGATGAAGTACAGGAGTTCTGTTGTATCTGGAAGGCCGCCAGCCATTTCACCCCTCCTGGCCCTGCTGTTTGCTTTGATGAGTCACAGTCTGGAGTGCAACGCCCCTTGCCATTTCCAACTGAGGCAGAGTGCTTCAAGTTATTTCTGACAGAGGAGCTGGTTGGAGACATAGTAGAGGAGACCTATCTCTATGCCTTGGAGCTACAGGAGAAAGAGAGCCAGGAGTGGGGGGGAAACTCGCTAAATGGATGACAACCACAATTAGTGAAGTGTATACCTTCTTGGTGACAATCCTTCTCATGGGGATAGTAAAGAAACTCCCTAAGAAAATACTGGTGCACAGATCCGGTGTTTGCAACGCCCTTCTTTGCCACCCTCTTTTCCCAAGACCGCTTCCTAGTTCTGCTGCGATGCCTGCAACAATGCTACTGCCATCTTAAGTGACCCGTTAAGTTATTATTATACAAAATAAGAAATGTTCTTACCAGCCTGACATCAGTTTGGTCAGGTCGTTGTGCCATACAAGGACCTATGCATTGATGAGTTCCTGATGTTATGGAAAGGTAGGCTGGCGGTCGGTCAATATATTCCCTCCAAAAGGCACAGGTTTGGGTTCAAGTTCTTTGTCATGTGCGACGTGAAGACAGGATTTGTCCAGGACATTATAGTTTACACAGGGTCCACCACTGACATCCAACATTATGAGGGGCTTGGTGTGTCCAGGTCTGTGGTGTTGACCATGTGTAACAGTATAACTTTACGTCCGTCCCCTCGCCCATACCCGACCCCGACCCAGGGACCCTCTGCACACATCAACAACAGTCACTCACGAAGCATCGTTACCCATCACTCCACAAAATCCGCAGCCCTTGCAGAGCAAAGGGAACCACTACTTCAAGGTCTCAGAGCAAGTGACATCACCGATTGAAAGGCTATTAGCGCGCACCACCGCTAACTAGCTAGCCATTTCACATCCGTTACACATGCTGGCTCCTCATCTCAGCAAGGGACACACCTTGTATGTGGACAATTGGTACAGCAGTCCCCCCAACAGCACAGGGACCTGTGGCACAGTCAGGTCGAACAGGAAGGGGATGCCGGCATTCGGAAGCAGGAAGATGCAGAGAGGGGAGGTGGAGTTCCAGGAGAACGGTCAACAGCTGGCAGTAAAGTGGCATGACAAACGAGACGTCCATGTCCTGTCCACTGTCCATAGAGTAACCAGGTCGGCCACAGGGAAGGTGGACCACCTGACGGGAGAGAGAAAAATCAAACCAGACTGTGTGCTTGACTATAACCTCAAAATGGGGGAAGTGGATAAGTCGGACATGATAAACAGCTTTGTGGAATGCACTCGGAAAATGAACAAGTAGTATAAGAAGATATTTTTACATGTGATCGACACTGCTGCCCTCGATGGCCACATAGTTCACCACCAACTAACAGGTGAGATGATTACTGAACAAGGTATTTTTATAATTGGACGTACAGTTCACATACAAATCACATACAGTTCCATTATGCAATTATAGTGACAATATCTCACCCACCTACCCACTGCCTCATCATCCTCTCCCTTCCCTCATCCTTCCCACTCCCTCATAGGTAAAGTAATGACCTACCAAAAGTACAGAGAGAACCTCATGAGAGAGCTGCTGGAGGAGCACCACACCCTTCGGTGTCCATCCACTGAGGGTCGTCCTGCTGCGGACAATTCCCTACGCCTCGCTGCATGGCATTTTCCCTGCAAAGTCCCTCAAACTGCTGCTGAAGGTAGTCACACACGGAGGCACTGCAAAGTCTGCCTATCTGGCACCAGGAGAAGTAAGCAGAGGAAGTTGACAAAATACATGTGTTTAGCTTGTGATACACCTCTATGTATTTCACCATGCTTTGCGGAGTATCATATGCTCAAGCACTATTGAGCACATCTGCAGCAATTATTGACTGACTGACCTGGCAGGTGATTTGACAGGTGACCTGCCATGATACTATGCCTTTAGAGGTGGGGGTGGAAATGCAGTTGTTGTTCAGTCACTGCATGAATATTAAATATGGGTTATGCATATTCAGTTTTTTTCCCTCTAGTAAAACTTGTTGTTGTTGTTCAACCAACCACCACCAATACTGCAATAAAATAGACGACTGTTCCATATTGGCCTATTTGTTTTTTATCCAGTGAAACTGTTAAGGAGCGTAGGCTAGCATACAAAAGTTCGCCTCAATCTTCAGCTCCAAAGATGTCCAGTTCCAGTTACGATATTGGCAAATAATGTTTGTGGTTTCTGAAAGTACAGAATAAAGAGGAATAATTCATTAGAATACAATAAGGATATAGCAATAAAACAATATTACAAAAAGTAACATAATCAAACACTGCAATAAAAATTGTATATTGCATTCACAAAAATCACAAATTTGAGTTATAACAATAATAAAAAACAGTAACTTTTGAGCTCCACAAGGAGCTAAATAGGCCATATGAGAACAGACCATGGTCATATTTATTTATTTAACCTTTATTTAACTCAATTCAAACTGTTCTTAGAAAACAAAAACTTAAATTTGAAATTGAAGTTGAAACAGCCTAGAAATAAAACAGGCTAAGTGCCTTGGTTTGAGGGCAGTGCGGATGTAAATGTACTGTTGCATGACCATCACATTCTGGAATGGAGAGAATGTTCTACATCACGTACATAAAAAAAACTCACGCTGGGGCGGCCGTTAGAGATACTCACACATAAAATAGTGTTAAGATGACACACGTCATGTAATGTTAGCTAACGTTGGCTAGTTAAACAACAATGAACAAAGTGGCAACAATGCCACAGTGCTGGGAGCTAACCAACCAGGTCCAATGTTAGCTAGCTAACATTAGGCTCTAACTAGAAAAGCAAACGGCTCTGAAACAAATAATAACGTCAGCTAACGAACTAACAGTACACATTAGATTGAAATGAAACCACTTTCTGTCAAAATGATAAATGTGTAATATCTGAAAATGTAGCTAGCTAACCCTAGACTATCTTACCTGTATACATCAACATGCATCATGGACAGGTCTCCCTGTCAAAAATGCCATACCACAGTTTCCCTTAGTTTGAAGATGTAATCCGGAGACAGGTGTTTTCTCCATCTCTTTAGATATCATACTCTAATTCCACTGATTTAAAAAGTTGATCCTCCAAAAAATGGAGAGAAACACTTATGCAGCTCACGACACAATACATTTTTGAAAAAGCTGCGTGACTTGCGACATACGCCTAGTTTCCTGAATCAGGTCACATTTTTGGGAAATCCTTCAAGACTGTTGGAAAAGCATCCCAAGTGAAGCTGATTGATAGAATGTCAAGAGTGTGCAAAGCTGTCATACATGCAAAGGGTGGCTACTGAAGAATCTAAAATCTAAAATATATATATTTTTAACACTTTTTTGGTTACTACATGATTCCATATGTGTTATTTCATAGTGTTGATGTCTTCACTATTATTCTACAAAGTAAAACAGTAAAAATAAAGAAAAACCCCTCAAACTTTTGACTGGTTCTGTATTTGGGCTTGAAGTGCCCAATCAGAATGTGTGACATTGGATGTTTCTGTGATTCTTACGTGTCTCTTCCTATGAGATGAAGTAGAAATTCTTTAAAGCCTATGTTCAGATTCAGGGCTGGGTTTTATAACAATTTTACCACCCACCAGCATGGCAATGATTATTAATCAGAAACACCTGCTGCAAAGTTATTCCTATTCTTGAGTTGTCTGAAAGCCAAACAGCTTTTTTTCTGTAGCGTACACTTGTGCTTCCACTAGATAAAGAAGCCCCAAAGCTAAAATTGGCTAAATCGTACAAATTCATGAAAACAAAAATTAGCTTGTTGGACTTAGTTTATGGTTAGGCTAAGGTTAGCAGTGTGGTTAAGGTGAGAGTTAGGTTAAAATACAATTTAAGAAGAGAAAATGTAAAAATAGATGGTGTTTATGTTTTTGCGGCTGCGTTAACTAGTGAGGACCCTACACTTGGCCGCCTTGCCATGGAGCAAATTAAAATAGGGGATGCAAATTAATGATTTTGCACCTCCCCTTTTTTACCAACAAATTATCGAAATCCATTGGATAATTTGTCAAGTTTCACCAATTTTTTAGCTGGTCTGCATTAAAACTTCTTGTCAATAGGGGGGCGCTGTTTTCACTTTGGAAAAAATCGTGCCCAAATTAAACTGCCTCGTACTCTATTCTAGATCGTACAATATGCATATTATTATTACTATTGGATAGAAAACACTCAAGTTTCTAAAACTGTTTGAATTATATCTGTGAGTAAAACAGAACTCATTTTGCAGCAAACTTCCATACAGGAAGTGAAAAATCTGAAAACGAGGCTCTGTTCCAGGGCCTGCCTATTCAATTGCCTAATATTTATCGATATGCATGCACTTCATACGCCTTCCACTAGATGTCAACAGGCAGTGGAAGGTGGAATGGGGTGTCTAGCTTGATCTGAGGCCGAACAAGAGCTTTTGGAGTGACAGGTCTGGAAATTTCTTTGTCTTCTCTGGCGAGCGAAGTACGTCGACATTGTCTTCTGATAAGCGTTCGGTATACACGGCTAATATCTCCGGCTCTGATTTTATTTGATACATGTGATAATAACTTCGTAAAGTATGTTTTTTCAACCGAGTTTTATCAGATTA
The DNA here is from genome assembly GCF_016432855.1 of Salvelinus namaycush. NCBI lineage: Eukaryota > Metazoa > Chordata > Actinopteri > Salmoniformes > Salmonidae > Salvelinus > Salvelinus namaycush. Next base: position 31,027,458 of record NC_052321.1, read on the forward strand.
TTCAACGTTTATTGGGACTTTTGGAGTTTTCCGTTCTTTGCGTCGAGAGAAACTGGGAACGTCATCAACATTGGCTAGCATTGTGGCATGAATTCGCCAGGAGAAAAGGACATTCTAAAACCAAACAACGATTTATTCTGGACCTAGGACTCCTTGTACAAGATTCTGATGGAAGCTCAACAAAAGTAAGAACAATTTATGATGTTATTTCGTATTTCTGTGGAAAATGTTGATTCCTATTCTCTGCCGTTTTGGCGGGCGCTGTCTCGCAATAACGCAAGCTGTTTGTTATGGTAAAGTTATTTTTAAAAATCTAACACGGCGGTTGCATTAAGAACCAGTGTATCTTTCATTTGCCATACAACAAGTATTTTTATGGAAAGTTTATGATGAGTTCTTTGGTCAGATTAGGTGAGTGTCCAAAATAGCTCCGGACATTCTGGTGAATCGATGCTACATATTCACAATGTATAACCACGGTTTGCAGCTCTAAATATGCACATTTTCGAACAAAACATAAGTGTATTGTATAACCTGATGTTATAAGACTGTCATCTGATGAAGTTGGTCAAGGTTAGTGATTAATTTTATATCTTTTGCTGGTTTTTGCGAATGCTATCTATGCGGTGAATAAATGTGGTTGTGTGTTTGGCTATTGTGGTAAGTTAATATAATGCTATATTGTGTTTTCGCTGTAAAACACTTAAAAAAATCGGAAATATTGGCTGTATTCACAAGATGTTTATCTTTCATTTGCTGTACACCATGTATTTTTCATAAATGTTTTATGATGAGTATTTAGGTATTTCACGTTGCTCTCTGTAATTATTCTGGCTGCTTTGGTGATATTTTTGATGGTAGCTGCAATGTAAAACTATGATTTATACCTCAAATATGCACATTTTCGAACAAAACATAAATTTATTGTATAACATGTTATAAGACTGTCATCTGATGAAGTTGTTTCTTGGTTAGTGACTAATTAAATCTATATTTGGTTGGTTTTGTGATAGCTACCTATGCGGTAGAAACATGGTAAAATATGCGGTGGAGTCTTTGGCTATTGTGGTTAGCTAATAGAAATACATATTGTGTTTTCGCTGTAAAACATTTTAAAAATCGGAAATGATGGCTGGATTCACAAGATGTTTATCTTTCATTTGCTCTATTGGACTTGTGATTTCATGATATTTATATGCTATTATTTACTTGTGGCGCTATGCTAGGCTATGCTAGTCAGCTTTTACTGATGAGGATGCTCCCGGATCCGGGATGGGTGTTAAGTAAAGGTTAAATAATATATTTGACCATTTTATAACTTGTTAACCTGTTTGGGCTGCAGGGGCAGTATTGAGTAGCCTGGATAAAAGGTGCCCATTTCAAACGGCCTCGTACTCAATTCTTGCTCGTACAATATGCATATTATTATTACTATTGGATAGAAAACACTCTCTAGTTTCTAAAAACCGTTTGAATTATATCTGTGAGTAAAACAGAACTCATTTTGCAGCAAACTTCCTGACAGGAAGTGGAAAATCTGAAATCGATGCTCTGTTCTAGGGCCTGCCTATAAATGTCCTTGATATATATCAGTATACATGCACTTCATACGTCTTCCACTAGATGTCGACAGGCAGTGAGAGAAGAAATGGAGTGTATAACTTGATCTGGGGTCGAATAAAAGCTCTTTGTATGACGTGTCACCAGTTTCCTGTTTTCTGGAGCGCGCGAGAAGGGACCTGGTATTGCCTTCTGTAAGGCTGTCGTTATAGACGACTAATATCTCCGGCTTTGATTTTATTTGACACATGTGACAATATCATCGTAAAGTATGTTTTTTCAATATAGTTTTATTAGATTATTGAATTTTTTTCGGGACGTTAGGCGTGTTGCTTTGTCTGCGTATGTTCAGGAAGGAGAGCTTCGCGCCACTTTGCTAGCTTTCCGTGCTAATTGACTGGAGAAGAGGACATTCTAAATCCAAACAACGGTTGTTCTGGACAAAGGACCCCTTGTACAACATTCTGATGGAAGATCATCAAAAGTAGGACCCATTTTATGATGTTATTTCATATATCTGTCGTACATGTGTACTAGTAGTTTGCGGCCAGGTTTTGGGCACGCTCTCGCCATAACGTAAACTGCATATCGTAATGAAGTTATTTTTAGAATTCTAACACGGCGATTGCATTAAGAACTAGTGTATCTATCATTTCCTATACAACATGTATTTTTTAGTTATGTTTATGAATAGTTATTTGGTCAGAATATGTGAGTGTCAGAAAAATATCCGGACGTTGTGGGAAAAAGATGCTATGTTAGCACAATGTGTAACCACTGATTTCAGCTCTAAATATGCACATTTTCGAACAAAACATAAGTGTATGTATAACCTGATGTTATAGGACTGTCATCTGATGAAGCTTATCAAGGTTAGTCAAAAATTATATATCTTTTGCTGGTTTGTTACGATCGCTAACTTTTGCTGCTGGGAATGGCTTGTGTTTCTGGCTATTGTGGTAAGCTAATATAATGCTATATTGTGTTTTCGCTGTAAAACACTTAAGAAATCTGAAATATTGGCTGGAATCACAAGATGCCTGTCTTTCATTTGCTGTACACCATGTATTTTTCAGAAATGTTTTATGATGAGTATTAAGGTATTTGACGTTGGTGTCTGTAATTACTCTGGCTGCTTCGGTGCTATTTCTGACGGTAGCTGTGATGGTAGCTGCAATGTAAAACTGATTTATAGCTCAAATATGCACATTTTTCGAACAAAACATAGATTTATTGAATAACATGTTATAAGACTGTCATCTGATGAAGTTGTTTCTTGGTTAGTTTGGTTGGTTCTTGGTTAGTTAGGTTGGTTTTGTGCATGCTACCTGTGCTTTGAAAAATGTCTGTCCTTTTTTGTATTTGGTGGTGAGCTAACATAAATATACGTGGTGTTTTCGCTGTAAAACATTTTAAAAATCGGACATGTTGGCTGGATTCACAAGATGTTTATCTTTCAAATGCTGTATTGGACTTGTTAATGTGTGAAAGTTAAATATTTCTAAAAAATATATTTTGAATTTCGCGCCCTGCACTTGAGCTGGCTGTTGTCATAAGTGTACCGACCTCGGGCTTGCAGCCAGAAGAAGTTAAATTGCGTTATATGATTGCATTTTAGAACCCAACTCCCCTGTCACTCCAAGATGAACGGTTTTGACAGCTAACATTTTAGCTAAATTCGTTTTGCATGGCCCAGTGCCCCGGGTGTGCAGGGCTTGCTCATTTCTGAGCAATTAATTGATCCTAAAGAAAAATCTCTACCCACACACCTATGGCGAATTCTGGGCCGCAATTTAGATAATGTTTTGAAATATAACTGTGCAGTTTAGATAATGCAAACACACCAGTCTCAACGTCAACAGTGAAGAGGCGACTCCAGGATACTGGCCGTCTAGGCAGAGTTGCAAAGAAAAAGCCATATCTAAGACTGCCCAATAAAAATGAAAGATTAGGATGGATAAAAGAACACAGACACTGGACAGAGGAACTCTGCGTAGAAGGCCAGCATCCCAGAGTCGCCTCTTCACTGCTGACGTTGAGACTGGTGTTTTGTGGTTACTATTTAATGAAGCTGCAAGTTGAGGACTTGTGAGGCGTCTGTTTCTCAAACTAGACACTCTAATGTACTTGTCCTCTTGCTCAGCTGTGCACTGGGGCCTCCCACTCCTCTTTCTATTCTGGTTTGAGACAGTTTGCGCTGTTCTGTAAAGGGAGTAGTACACAGCGTTGTACGATATCTTCAGTTTCTTGGAAATTTCTCACATGGAATAGCCTTCATTTCTCAGAACAAGAATAGACTGACGAGTTTCAGAAGAAAGTTATTTGTTTCTGGCCATTTTGAGCCTGTAATCAAACCCACAAATGCTGATGCTCCAGATACTCAACTAGTCTAAAGAAGGCCAGTTTTATTGCTTCTTTAATCAGGATAACAGTTTTCAGCTGTGATAACATAATTGCAAAATGGTTTTCTATCATTTAGCCTTTTAAAATGATAAACTTGGATTAGCTAACACAACGTGCCATTGGAACACAGGAGTGATTGTTGCTGATAATGGGACTCTGTAAACCTATGTAGATATTCAATTAAAAATCAGCCGTTTCCAGCTACAATAGTAATTTACAACATTAACCATGTCTACACCGTATTTCTGATCAATTTTATGTTATTTTAATGGACAAAAATGTTTGCTTTTCTTTCAAAAACAAGGACATTTCTAAGTGATCCCAAACTTTTGAACGATAGTGTATATTATATATATATATATATATATAGCAATAGCACCCCCACACCATAACACCTCCTCCTCCATGCTTTACAGTGGGAAATACACATGTGGAGCTCATCCGTTCACCCGCACCGCGTCTCACAACGACACCATGGTTGGAACCATAAATCTCCAGTTAGGACTCAAGACCAAAGGACAAATTTCCACCAGTCTAATGTCCATTGCTTGTGTTTCTTGGCCCAAGCAAGTCTCCTCTTATTATTGATGTCCTTTAGTAATGGTTTCTTTGCAGCAATTCGACCATGAAGGCCTGATTCACACAGTCTCATCTCAACAGATGTTGAGGTGTGTCTGTTACTTGAATTCTGTGAAGCATTTATTTGGGCTGCAATTTCTGAGGCTGGTAACTCTAATGAACTTATCCGCTGCAGCAGAGGTAACTCTGGGTCTTCCATTCCTGTGGCGGTCCTCATGAGAGCCAGTTTCATCATAGCGCTTGATGGTTTTTGCAACTGCACTTGAAGAAACTTTTAAAGTTCTTTCTGACCTTCATGCCTTGAAGTAATGATGGACTGTCGGCTTATTTCAGCTGTTCATGCCATAATATGGACTTGGTCTTTTACCAGATAGGGCTATCCACCCTCCACCTTGTCACAACACAACTGAATGGCTGAAACACATTAAAAAGGAAAGAAATTCCACAAATGTACTTTTAACAAAGCACACCTGTTAATTGAAATGCATTCCAGGTGACTACCTCATGAAGCTGGTTGAAAGAATGCCAAGAGTGTGCAAAGCTGTCATCAGGGCAAAGGGTGGCTACTTTGAAGAATCTCAAAATTAAAATATATTTTTGCTTACTGTGTTCCCTGGCCAGTCTAACCTCCATTTAAAGGGGTATCAACCAGATTCCTTATCCAATGGCTTCCTCAGGCTGTGACCAGGCTTTAGACATAGTTTCAGGCTTTTATTTTGAAAAATGAACGAGTTTTTTCAAAACTAGTCAGGTGTCCTCGGAATATTTCCTGCGCGCGCGGGAGGAGCTCACCATTTTCCTTTTCTCTCTTAATGAATAGGTTATGCTCCGGTTGAAATATTATCGATTATGTTTGTTAAAGACAACCTGAGGTTTGATTATAAAAAAACATTTGAAATGTTTCTACGACCATTTCGGATACTTTTTGGGATTTGTCGAACGGAACACGGCTTTTGTTTTCTCAAAATAATGTGCAACCCAAATGGCGTTTTTTTTGTGATAAAAGTAATATTTATCGAACAAAAAGAAGATTTGTTGTGTAACTGGGAGTCTCGTGAGTGGAAACGTCCGAAGATTATCTAAGGTAAGCGATTCATTTTATTGCTTTTCTGACTTTCGTGACCATGCTAATTTGGGGCTAGCTGTTGTAGCATTGAAAGCTACACTCACAAAAGCTTGGATTTCTTTCGCTGTAAAATATATTTTCAAAATCTGACAGGATAGGTGGATTAACCTCTAACGAGCCTCAACCCCGGATCCGGGATCACCCCCCACCCCCCCCCCCACACTGATTAGCATCGCTAGCATAGCGTCACAATTAAATAGTAGCATCTAAATATCATTAAATCACAAGTCCAAGACACCTAATGAAAGATACAGATCTTGTGAATAAAGCCACCATTTCAGATTTTTAAAATGTTTTACAGGGAAGACACAATATGTAAATCTATTAGCTAAACACGTTAGCAAAAGACACCATTTTTCTTTGTCCACCATTTTTTCTCAACACCAGTAGCTATCACCAATTCGGCTAAACTAAGATATTGATAGCCACTAACCAAGAAAAAACCTCATCAGATGACAGTCTGATAACATATTTATGGTATAGGATAGGTTTTGTTAGAAAAATGTGCATATTTCAGGTATAAATCATAGTTTGCCATTGCAGCCACCATCACAAATCTCACCAAAGCGACTAGAATTACTACAGAGAGCAACTTGTATTACCAATTTACTCATCATAAAACATTTCTTAAAAATACACAGCACATAGCAATGGAAAGACACAGATCTTGTGAATTCAGACAACATTTCAGATTTTCTAAGTGTTTTACGGCGAAAACACAATAAATCGTTATATTAGCATACCACATATGCAAACGTTACCCCAGCATGAATTCAAGCCAAAGAGAGCGATATCGTATCATCGCCAAAATATATTAATTTTTTCACTAACCTTCTCAGAATTCTTCCGATGACACTCCTGTAACATCATATTACAACATACATATAGAGTTTGTTCGAAAATGTGCATATTTAGCCATAAAAAAACGTGGTTATACAATGAAAATAGTAGCAAAACAAGCCTGGAAATGTCGGTCGCCATCTTTGAGTGATCTAGTTTAATCAAAAGCTAATCATATACTTGACTAAAAAATACAGGGTTGACAGGAATCGAAAGACAAATTAGTTCTTAATGCAATCGCTGATTTACATTTTTTAAATGATCCTTACTTTTCAATACAGGTTGCGCCAAGCGAAGCTATACAAAACAAAATGGCGCCATAAGCGTTTAACATTTTTCGACAGAAACACGATTTATCATCATAAATTGTTCTTACTGTGAGCTGTTCTTCCATCAGAATCTTGGGCAAAGAATCCTTTCTTGGGTCTAATCGTCTTTTGGTCGAAAGCTGTCCTCTTGCCATGTGGAAATGCCCACTAACGTTCGGCATGAACTGGAAACGTCCCCAGCGGTTCAAAGTGTCTCAGAAATAAATGCCTCAAAATCGCACTAAACGGATATAAATTGCTATAAAACGGTTTAAATTAACTACCTTATGATGTTTTTAACACCTCTAACGAGTAAAAACATGACCGGAGAAATATTACTGGCTAAACTAAAACTTGGAAGGAGGCGAGTCCGATGTCCTTCGCGCGCAAGGCGCAGGCAGCAAAGGGAAGCTACTTCCGGTATTTGCTGTTTTATACAGTCCCTGATTGCGCAATCGACTCCATTCAAAGCGTCATCACGCACTGACACCCAGGGGAAGACGTAAGAAGTGTCTGTTTCTCCATAGCATTTACACGGACCTTTAAACTGACTCCAGATCAGTGGCCAAGATGTTTGAAATCTGACTCCCTATAATGAAAAGTGCTGTAGATTGAGTTCTGTTTCACTCAGAGACAAAATTCCAACGGCTATAGAAACTAGAGAGTGTTTTCTATCCAATAATAATAATAATATGCATATTGTACGAGCAAGAATTGAGTAGGAAGCCGTTTAATCTGTAGAGGAAATTATGCTAATGTGAAACAGCACCCCCTATAGTGGCAAGAAGTTAACAACAAGCTAAACTGTGTTTTGATATATTTCACTTGTGATTGCATGATTATAAATATTTTTTGTAATATTTTTGAAGTTGGCGCCCTGCAATTCAGCGGTTGTTTAGGAAAGTGAACCCGTATTCGGTATCCGTAGCGCAGTGAAGTTAAAAACTTATGGCTGAGATCCCGTTAACGGGATCGATATGACAACAGCCAGTGAAAGTACAGGGCGCCAAATTCAAAACAACAGAAATCTCATAATTCAAATTCCTTAGATATACAAGTATTTTACAACATTTAAAAGATAAACTTGTTGTTAATCCCACCACATTGTCCGATTTCAAAAATATTTTACGACGAAAGCACACCAAATGATTATGTTAGGTCTGCACCTAGTCACAGAAAAACCCAGCCATTTTCCCAGCCAAAGAGAGGAGTCACAAAAAGCAGAAATAGAGATAAAATGAATCACTAACCTTTGATGATCTTCATTAGATGACACTCATAGGACTTCATGTTATACATGTATGTTTTGTTCGATAAAGATCATGTTTATATCCAAAAATCTTAGTTTACATTGGCGCATTATGTTCAGTAATGTTTTGCCTCCAAAACATCCGGTGATTTTGCAGAGAGCCACATCAATTTACAGAAATACTCATAATAAACATTGATAAAAGATACAAGTATTACACATGGAACTTTAGATAAACTTCTCCTTAATGGAACCGCTGTGTCAGATTTCGAAAAAGCACACCATGCTATAATCTGAGTACAGCGCTCAGATTATATGTATTTTGCTATAATTTTTTGCATCACAACACAGAAGTGTAAGTGGCGTCCAATTTTTTAAATGGATGAGAGGAACCAGGCTATGAGGGGTGGGTGGCCAGTCCTCTTCTGGCTGTGCCGGGTGGAGATTATAACAGAACATGGCCAAGATGATCAAAATGTTCATAAATGACAAGCATGGTCAAATAATAATCAGGAATAAATGTCAATTGGCTTTTCATAGCCGATCATTAAGAGTTGAAAACAGCAGGTCTGGGACAGGTAGGGGTTCCATAACCGCAGGCAGAACAGTTGAAGCTGGAACAGCAGCAAGGGCAACTGGCAAGTGTCTTCACTGACATTTTCAACCTCTCCCTGACCGAGTCAGTAATACCAACATGTTTCAAGCAGACCACCAAAGTGCCTGTGCCCATAAACACTAAGGTAACCTGCCTAAATGACTACCGACCCGTAGCACTCACATCTGTAGCCATGAAGTGCTTTGAAAGGCTGGTCATTGCTCACATCAACACCATTATCCCAGACACCCTAGACCCACCCCAATTTGCATATCGCCTCAACAGATCCACAGATGATGCAATCTCTATTGCACTCCACACTGCCCTTTCCCACCTGGACAAAAGGAACACCTATGTGAGAATGATATTCATTGACTACAGCTCAGCGTTCAACACCCTTGTGCCCTCAAAGCTCATCAATAAGCTAAGGACCCTGGGACTAAACACCTCCCTCTGCAACTGGATCCTGGACTTCCTGACGGGCCACCCCCAGGGGGTAAGGGTAGGTAACAACACATCCGCCACACTTATCCTCAACACAGGGGCTCCTCAGGGGTGCATGCTCAGTCCCCTCCTGTACTCCCTGTTCACTAATGACTGTACGGCCAGGCACGGCTCCAACACCATCATTAAGTTTGCCGATGACACAACAGTAGTAGGCCTGATCACCGACATCGACGAGATAGCCTATAGGGAGGAAGTCAGAGACCCGGCCGTGTGGTGCCAGGACAACAACTTCTCCCTCAACGTGATCAAGACAAAGGAGATGATTGTGGACTACAGGAAAAGGAGGACCGAGCACGCCCCATTCTCATCGATGGGGCTGTAGTGGAGCAGTTTGAGAGCTTCAAGTTCCTTGGTGTCCACATCACCAACAAACTAACATGGTCCAGGTACACCAAGACAGTCGTGAAGAGGGCATGACAAAACCTATTCAGGAGACTGAAAAGATTTGGCATGGATCCTCAGTTCCTCAAAAGGTTCTACAGCTGCACCATCGAGAGCATCCTAACTGGTTGCATCACTGCCTGGTATGGCAACTGCTCGGCCTCCAACCGCAAGGCATTTCAGAGGGTAGTGTGTACGGCCCAGTACATCAGGGGCCAAGCTTCCTGCCATCCAGGACCTCTATACCAGGCGGTGTCAAAGGAAAGGCCCTAAAATTGTCAAAGACTCCAGCCACCCTAGTCATAGACTGTTCTCTCTGCTACCGCACGGCAAGCGGTACCAGAGCGCCAAGTCTAGGTCCAAGAGGCTTCTAAATAGCTTCTACCCCCAAGCCATAAGGCTCCTGAACATCTAATCAAATGGCTACCCAGACTATTTGCATTGCCCACCCACCCCCCACCCCCTCTTTTATGCCACTGCTACTCTATGTTATTATCTATGCATAGTCACTTTAATAACTCTACCTACATGTACATATTACCTCAATTACCTCGACTAACCGGTGCCGGTACCCCCTGTATATAGTCTCGCTATTGGTATTTTACTGCTGCTCATTAATTACTTGTTCCTTTTATTTCTTATTCATATTTTTTAAACTGCATTGTTGGTTAGGGGCTTGTAAGTAAGCATTTCACTGTAAGGTCAACACCTGTTTTTTTCTTCCCATGTGACTAATACAATTTGATTTAATTGCATCAAGAAGTTCCTCCTCTGTAATTTCCCCTTCACATGAGTCTTTCTGTATGGCTGTTAATTTTACATCATTTATAGAAAAAATATCCATATAATTAGCTTCAGTTGGAGGAGATGGAGGAGACTGAAACTAAAACATATGCTTAAAGTACTTTGCTTCCTCTTTTAATATATCATTTGGTGAATCATGGGTGACTCTGTCATTTGTAACAAGTTTCAGTAAAATATATTTGACAGCATTTCTATGTTGAAGATTAAAACATAATTTGGTGCATTTTTCCCCATATTCCATCCAGTTTGCTTAATTCTTATAATATATTACACTTGATCTTTGTTGAATAAGTTCCTCCATTTCTTTTTGTTTTTCCTCTAATTTATTCCGAGCCTCTATGATACAGTTTTTATTACTATCTACAGTATCTGTTCTGTTAGACCTTCTATTTCCTTTGTTAGTATGGACTCCTTTGACCTAAATTGCTTTTGTTTTAGAGGTGAATACTGAATTGCATGGCCTCTTATTAGCTGACTAAGGTTAGCATGCTAGCTAGTTACACTGACAGCTGTCAGTCAGTGCCCTATGTGTTGTTATTTCTCTGCTACATGTGGAAATCACTACAATTTTCCCACACCCAATTCCTGAATATGTATTAGCAGCCTGCGTCAGTCTTCGAGGTGGAACGTAAACAAGAATTTCCACTCTCGGACAGGAATTACTTGAAATAAGTGTGGCAACTTCCTCTGAGGTAAAGTGTAGTATAGCACTTTAGTTCCATGGTGTGCAGCTCCATCTCTACAGCTGCATCCAGTATCTCTGGAGGATAGAGAAGTCAACCAGCGAGCATCACCTACTAGACTTCAGAGGGAGAAACACTGTGAGCTAAACACACATAAGGGACCCTGCTGTAGCCTTGAAGGCAGCTGCTCTTTTACTTTCTCTCCCTGGCTGTTCCACCGCCACCAGTTTGCCCTGAGGCTCTCACTGTTAACCTACCACCCACCATCATCATCATCATCATCCTCTGTGTGATCTAACCCAACACAACTCCCTGGTAGGCACAAATGAAGCCATCACCATCAAGCACTTCTGTCTGGGCTGTGTGGCTTTGTAGAACAGAGCAGGGTAATGTGTGTGAGCATGGACCAGGTTGGCTGCTCTTCAGTCGACTGGTTCCCCTATGACGCTCATGGTCAAATATTCGCTGAATCACCGCAACAATCTCTCTTATCCATGTTTCACCTCACAAATGGCTTTTGCGTTATTCTAGTAAACAAAAATCAAGTAGGGAAAATACTATATATCGTATTGGTGCCAACCACTTCAAAAAAAAGCACACAGAAAAAAAGCTTGAACTATTTCCCAGATTACACCTCATCATCTAACTTTATTTATCTTTTACAGTGATTACAGGTAACTAACAAAATAAAGCAAACACCAACATAAAGCATCTTAATAGGGCATTTGGGCCACCATGAGCCAGAACAGCTTCAATGCCCCTTGGCATTGATTCTACAAGTGTCTGGAACTCTATCGGAGGTATGCGACACCATTCTTCCACTATAAATTCCATAATTTGGTGTTTTGTTGAAGGTGGTGGAAAACGCTATCTCAGGCGCTGCTCCAGAATCTCCCATAAGGGTTCAATTAGGTTGAGATCTGGTGACTGAGACGTCTATGGCATATGGTTTACATCAAACCATTCAGTGACCACTCGTGCCCTGTGGATGGAGGCATTGTCATCCTATGGAGGCATAGCCATGGTAGCCAAAATAATGGCCTGCCCAACATTTTTATGCATACCCAAGAATTATGAGATGTTATTGCTTGATTAACTCAGGAACCACACCTATGTGGCAGCACCTGCTTTCAATATACTTTGGATCCCTCTTTTACCAAAGTGTTTCCATTATTTTGTCAGTTAACTGTATAATTCTGGTGTGAAGGATCTATTAGTGGTAGAATTTAAAGAGGCAGAGTTAGAGGTAGAATCCATCTAAATGTTGGAAGAGTCAACCACAGGTGCTTGTGGGAGCACACTCCCCCCAACTCTAGGAAATGAGGAAAGCGTCATAGCATAGTGCACGAGAGGCAAGAATTTAATGGAAGAAATGTACAAGTAGGGGATAAGGTGAAGATGTGTGACCTCAGACTTATTTATATCTATTTCTGACCAAGATTGTGAAAAACCATCTAAAGAAATTATGGATAGTGTAAATTATTATATTCAGTTTGAGCTCACTGAGAAAATGTGTGATGAATAACAATTTATATAAGAAAACCATTCAATTTCAGCCCTACTCTTGATCGAGCGTGGATATTTATGCAATGTTCTTGAAGATATTTTCATAAAATCCATCATATAAATTGGGGTCAAATTCTCTCTATAACATTGGCAGCATTAAAGGGCCAAACAGCAGTGGAAACAATGACAAAGCCTTTCCCCACCACTGTTTTTATAAAAAGCTGGTTGATAGGGATGGAGAAATGTAATCGTGTCACACCCTGGCCTTAGTTATCTTTGTTTTCTTTATTAATTTAGTTAGGTCAGGGTGTGACAAGGGGGATGTATGTGTTTTGTATTGTCTAGGGATTTTTGTATGTTTATGGGGCAGTGTTCAGTCTAGGTGTATGTATGTCTATGGTTGCCTAGATTGGTTCTTAATTAGAGACAGCTGTCTATCGTTGTCTCTGATTGGGAACCATATTTAGGCAGCCATATTCATTAGGTAGTTCGTGGGTGATTGTCTATGTGTAAGTTGCCTGTGGCTGCACTTATTGTTTATATAGCTTCACGTTCGTCGGTTCGTTGTTTTGTTTAGTTTGTCAGTGTCGTTTCGTCTTCAAATAAAGAGAAGATGTATTGTTATCACGCTGCGCCTTGGTCCTCCTCTCTTCAAAGTTACGATGAGCGTGACAAATCGCTCTCAAATTCATTGACAGAACTATGCTGCAAGGACTGACATGATATCAAAATTATAGTTTTTTTGGCTATACTTTGTTTACAAACATCAGAGTAAAACAAGCGTATATTTTGTGTTCTGATGAGGTATAACAGTTAAACTTTCTAAATTAAATTCTTCATGAATTAATGGGTACATATCATTCATTTATAAGTCCAAAAATGGATGTAGCGACTGCTGATAGCCCATTTAAATAGAGTTTAAATATGATTGATGCCAATCGTATGTTTTAATATGGAGCCAGAAAATGTGCAACAAGTGTTTTGTCTCAGTGACTTGCTACAGTAGTAATTTTCCATCCTTTTCCGCCATCCCACCATTATGGACCAACTTCTAGTCCCTTGAGAAACCAAATGGCTATAGCAATCAATTAAATCATCAGAGCAACACAAATCATCTCAAGGGATGTTACAGCATAGTATTACGTGGTAAGATACATGTACAGGAAATTAACCTGACTGATGATAATGTTAACATTTCCATTAACTGTGTCTCCAATCACAACTGCTGTTACTGTAGCCATAAACAAACATGATTTACAATATCACCTCAACTTTCACACGTTTGACAGGAAACATCTGGAAAATGGCAATATCACTGCCAATATAACAGCTGGAAGGAGAGAATCTGCATTGCTCTGGGGTAACTCTTTAAGCTGACGACGTGACCGTGTGATTCCCACCATATGGGACTTTTTTTCCAGAACAATCTCTCCAGCGTTTAGAACCCCAAATGTAATGAAGTCAGCAAATACTTGAATGCATAATTATGTGTCCTGTGTGATCACAACTATTACATGTGTCAGAACAATTTAATAGGAAAAAGGGGAAAAAACATAACATAAAAAAATAAGTCCGTCAATTTGAAAAATGTTCAACCGTGTGCATATTCCAGTAAACAATAGCATGGCAGTAAACAATGTAAGACAGGTCCCAATTATTCCTGTTGTATATCTAGAGTCATCTGAATGTTAGCGGAATTGTTCCCCCTTCTGATTCTCACTCCTTGGTGTATTTGTCTAAACTATATCTGCATCAAGGTGATTGGGTTTATGTGAAGTTGACAATATTCCATCTGGGATAACTCATCTGTGGATTGTGTTTTGTGTTGCCCTGTTGGTCTTTGCAAAGATGCAGCATACTTTTGGTCAAAATTAGGAATGAATCAATATGGCCACACAGTTAGCTACTAAACTATATCACTGAAAATACAGTTTTGACAGCAATTATATTCTAGAACTGTTAAAGAAAAACATTCAAAGAGGATCATATTTTTCTATTTCAGCATATACAATGTAAAAGTGTAAATTGGTATAATCCACAGTCTGGCTTTCTGCTTGAATTTACAAATCATGTAATACCTCTGACAAGGAGGAGAACATTTGCTGAGCTACCTTGGGGTGGTGGGAGTAGGGAGTCTATCAGTAAGGCTAGAGAAGACTAAGGCTTCTTGAAATAGCTCTCTGGTGATATTGCCTCATTCCCTCTTGGCATAATCCAAGGCTTTATGCTGTGCAAAGGCACCGTAAATGGGCTACACTTAGGGTTGAATAATTATTGACATACTCTATCTTACGGGCTCCCGAGTGGCGCAGCGGTCTAAGGCACTGTATCTCCGTGCAAGAGGCGTCACTGCAGTCCCTGTTTCGAATCCAGGCTGCACCACATCCGGCCACGATTGGGAGTTCCATAGGGCGGTGCAAAATTGGCCCAGCGTTGTCCGGGTTTGGCCGGTGTAGGCCGTCATTGTAAATAAGAATATGTTCTGATTTGTAAATAAGAATTTGTTCTTAACTGACTTGCATTGCCTAAATTAAAAAATAGATATATATATTCTCACAATGCAGATACATGCCTGATACTCTATAGCACGAGTTGAAAATAATGAAAAAACTCATGTTTTGCTGCTACTGTGAAAATAGAGATATAAATGAGGCAATACAGTATGTTCTGTATATACGTACATCGATACACTGTAGAGTGGGCTAATGTACTGTCCATTTTTTGTGTCTTTGAAAGACAGTGTCTTACACTAGCAGTGATAGTCTACACGGGCGGGAGCCTGGGGGACACAGGTTAAGAAGAAAGGCACTGACTAGGGGTTCGATGAGACCATGACGGTCTACTTGCCTTTCAGTTGTTTCTGACACAAACTATGGGGTAGCAAGACAATATGACTGGCATTCAGGCATTCAGTAAGATCAAAGCCAGCCTCCGCCGTGCCACGACTCATTTACATGGTGATACTGTAAGACTTCTACTTGAGATCTAGTCCTTTGGACCTCTTCCCCCTGAGAACCTGGCTGCTGTGCCTCACCAGGAAGTGGGGTGTGGGGGAGGGAGGGCCGCCCAGCAATGGCGGAAGCTGCTGCCATGTGCTTCTGGAGCCTGGATCTCTTCTGCTCCACTGACTCCCTTCGTCTGTATCACAAATGGCACAAATGGCAGTGCACTACTTTTAACCAGGGCCCAAAGGGCACTATATAGGAATAGGGTGCCATTTGGGACACAGCCTCAGTCTTTGGTCCTCTCAGGGTGAACCCTGTTTGTGTTGGGTTGCTGTGGAGGAATGCTACTACTGTAGTGGAGGTGAATGGATGCCAGGGGCTGTGGCTGAACACAGACCAGCTATCCTGTGTGCTTTTTTTGAAAGGCACATGAAAGTGTGTATAGAAAAGCTGTGATTAAACAGATGACTTCCACCTCTTGGAAAAAAGAGCCAGCGTGGGGAGGATGGGGAAAATAGGCTTTGATCTTCCAGTCAGTTGTGATGCCCCCTGTTATTCTTTGCTGGCTCTTTCTCTTATTTCTTTCTTAGCGCGGATAACAAGTTAAGATCTCCAGAAATAACATGCAGAGCAGTTAGAGCCAACATTGAGGGAAACTTTTTGTTGGGGGAGAGTGGTGCCAACTAGGGAGTGCTAATAAGCAGACTGTTGACAACCTGTCCAGCATGGTGAGACAGAACCTCACCTTCACACTGCATTACCCCACCATCAACAGATGCCTGTTAAGCTCCAGATTCTCCAGTTTTATTCCAGGGGCTGTGTTTAATGCTGGAGCAGAACAGAGGGGCCTCCCAGCCCAGACAGGCAGACAGTGGAGGAGGAAGAAGAGGTGCTGAAGGCCCTCTCTCTTTCTGCTGCCTGTAAATCCAGACAGAGACAATGGTGTGGAGGCTGGGGCTGGGCTGGTCGGCTGCTGCTGCTTTTGCTAGAAGAGTTTTGAAGTACTAATGTGCAGGCCTGCCCCATGCTGTGGAACAGGTGTGTGAGAATCTGTGTCACTCCTCATCGCAGACACACACACACACACACACACACACACACACGAGGAGTGAGGAACAAGGAGAGATTCACCCCCATAGCTGGCTGTCAGCGTTGTCTGTTTGAGTGGAAAAACTGCTGTGCTATCCTCATCGTGACCCTCAGTGCATTGGACGGGAGGGATCTTACAGAGAAGTGTAGAGCTCTTCTTCTGAGGAGTTTTTTAAGACACGAGAATGGATACTCAGTTTGCCAGGAATTACTAGACCTACAAAAACATGAGTGATAACGAGAGGGAAATGTTGGGAACATTCAGGAAAAGAGGGACGACAGCAGCTGGTAGCTCATGAAAAATGGAGGAGACACAGATGGTTCATAATTGCAGCATTAAAAAGTATTGTAAAGAATTTATGTCAATTCTCTTACTCTCTCCACATACTAAGAAGTGTTTAGGACAGGCCAGCAGCACATACAATAAGTGCTCTCTTACACAGTATATGGCAGGACCTGAAGTCATACATGTCCTAACTGATTTAGGTTCCCTACAGAGCTGTATGGATTGAATGTCCATATTACCATCTCAGCTGAACATAGGTAACATCAGAATAAAAATGTAAAAAATCCCTGGACCAAGTGTGTAAATACACAAACTAGCATAAACTATAAATAACCAAAGAGATTATAGATACTATAACATTTATTATTTATACATCAATGCTAGGCGGGTGAACTTTAAACACACGCGTTTCTGGGGTGGGAATAAACAAGAGTTGCACTCATGTTCCAACCATGCACACCTATAGTGTGGTGCTTGTGGAAAACAAAAAGCAAGCAGCAGACCCCTCTCCTCACAACGCATGACCTGTCCAGACACTGACATTATTCTATGCAGTAACAGTTCGCCTGAGGGGGTGAGCTGCCTAAGAGGCAGCATTCAAGCAGAGAAAGAGAGGGCTGGTGTATCTCTCATGATTTAAACACTATGGATGGATGGATGGAGAAAGGCAGGGAGGCAGGACATGGGAGGGAGGACACGGGGGTGAGAAGGAGTAAAAAACGTTGATCTCCACAGAGCGAGGAGAGGCTGAGGTGGCATGAACACCCAGAGGGACCAGTACTGATGCCTGGCTCCAGTGGAGAGGAGATGAGAGGAAAAGATATATAGAGAGAGAGAGAGGTGGGGGGGGGGGGGAGAATCCAAACAAATAAGAAATCACTATGTGTGCGCATTAATGGTCTCATTTCAGTAGGTTTCTGCTCATTGGAGGAGGTTCATCAGAGAGAGAAGACTTCCCTTTGGGCCAGGATTTGCTCTAGATGCAGGATGGAGTGGAATGGAGAGGAGAGGAGGGATACTCCTGTCTGCTCTCAAGATGCACTATTTTTGAGTATGGATGGTTGGTCAAGCTGCTTCTCCCTCATGTTAATGAGCCACTAGAATGCTATCAGTGGCAAATTTAATCAGACTGACCTGATGTTATTATTATACACCATGTACTTTGCAGTATAAACTGAAATAGTTAGTTAGTCACCTTAACGTTTCTTCACTCCACCACTACCTCTGGCCCGTCCCACAGTAGTAGGGGACAAGGGGTCCCTTAGTCAGATTCACTGATTAGAAGAGGTGGAGCTGGACCACTCTCCAAAGTGACCCGCTCACTTAAATCACTAATGAGCCTGGCTGACATTCAATGAATAATAATGTTCTTAAAGGTGCACTTTGCACTCTCTCCTCAATGATGGCCCTTTATGTGCTCATGGCCTTTCATGGGATTGAGTAGAGAAGGCACACAGGGCACAGTGCCACATGTAATGCCACCTCGTAACACAAACCCCATGGATTACACTCTTAATTATGATCAGGCTTTTCCCAGGACGCCCTCAGAGTAGGACCGCTGCTAAGAAACCCCTCACACCCAAATCACAGTTCATTCCTAATGGCTCTGGCAGGTCAGAGCTTTGAGCAGCATGCTCTCTGTTGAGCCCTGAACCTGAACCAAGGTGCGTCATAAGTATTACTGGCTTGGCCAATAGATAATGCAGCAGGAGACTGTAACGGAGTGAGGAACCAGTGGAATCCTCATTAACAACACCCACCTTCGCCCCTATTCCCCCTCCATCCACCTACTCCGCCATCCCTCCCCTCCACCTACCTCCTCTCCCCTCCTGCTCCTTCTCCACCCACATATTCTCCCTCTTCCTACATTTCCTCCACCTCCTCCCTCACTTCCTCCTCTTCCTCCAAAGTAAAATGTTGGGTAAATGAAGCAGAATCTGGTTTAAATTCAATTAAAGGGGTAAAGTGCATGTTAATGAATTCCTAAGTCATTAGTTGCCCAGCAGGGTGTGACTGAGTCATGATAGAGAGGAGAAGAGAGAGGCAGCAGTACCGCCAGCAGTGTCAAACCCAGTTCCAGTGTCCCAGAGGAGCCCCTCGCAGCACACAGCTCATTTGCCAAGTGTCCTGTATTAATGTTTACATTAGAAGACAACATCTATCATCACAGTGCCACACACACACCTGTAACACTCCCAGTGCACTAATGTATGTGTGTGTGTGTGTGTGTGTGTGTGTGTGTGTGTGTGTGTGTGTGTGTGTGTGTGTGTGTGTGTGTGTGTGTGTGTGTGTGTGTGTGTGTGTGTGTGTGTGTGTGTGTGTGTGTGTGTGTGTGTGTGTGTGTGTGTGTGTATAGGGATCACTGTGCTCATATCTGTGAGGTGTAAATATGAACACAGGTCAGGTACAATGAAAAAGCAGGTCAATGCGATGACCTGGAACCCAGGATTCTCTCAAACAGTTTAAATTGTTACTGAGTGGACTATGCTTGCTAAATACATTTTTAAAAAGACATCTGTTTGATCTAATGTGTTATCCCCTAGTGGTTTAAACGGCACCCAGTTCACCCTCTGTCAGAAGGAGTGTGTGTAGAGTAGAGTTTAAGAGTGAGAATTAGAGGAGTTGTTCTGATGGTCAAAACAGTTCTGGGGTCAGCCATGTGGACAGCTGTTGCATCTGGCTTGCTGCCATTCCGAAGATGACAGATGTTTCCCAATCGCTTTTTAATGCAGCTGACTGGGGAGTGGGACTGAAGCTGACGAGGCTGAGTTACATGTGTTCCTTAAACCCCCTAGAGTCGATTGACGCACCGGTGCTAGATATCTATTTTGCATTGGATGTGTCTCAATTCGCCGCATCTGCATATGTCGCACTTCCACATCTGCCATGAAAGGTGTCAGAGCTAGAGTTGTGTTTGTCAGACCATGAGACATCCCGCAAATCGGTCTTCTCACGAAAACGTATCTAGTGTCCGAATTGACCTACAAACTATTATAATGGGAGAGTCTCATGAACACGATGGTGTTCTCCGCTTTGCTCTACGACCCCCACAAGACTCGTCTGAAGGTAGCAGGTACCGGTATTAAACATTTTTATGGAAGTATGAAGGTAGTTTGTTTGTGCCAACCCCAAAAAAAGGTTAAATATATGTGAAACTAGTAAAGCCCAAAATAAATATTTGATCAAATATTTTTTTTATATACCTAAAGGGGTCCTAATATTCCAAATCAAATATCTAAAGGATCCATAGTATGAGCAATGCATGAGCTATTAGGTATATGGTCGGATAGTGTGAACAAGGGAGAGTTTTGTTTTCCTCCCACCTTAGCCCAATCTAACACCAACCCTAGTGGCAGCAATGGAAGGAGGGAGGAGAATGAGGGGGAAGGATGGCTTCCAGGCCTGTTTTTTGATTAAGATGTAATCATGCCCCCTTTGACAGATCCTGAACGTAAAGTACACCAACAGGCCTGGATTGATGGGGAGATAAGCAGGGGCTGGGGCGCGAGCCAAACAACAGCAGCCACACTGCTAATGGCCAACTCTTAGAGGTGCAGATTATATCCCTCAAGTCACATGACACACGGTCGATGAATGTATGCCAACAGCTCAGATTTCACAGTTTTATTTGTCTCTCTAGAGTAGTCTACTCGGGGGAAGTTTGTGTCAGTATGCTCATTGATATACAGTGGTGGTTTTTTGATCATCAAAAAAGTTCACCAATATCCTCATCAGTTTCACAGTTCCAACCATCTAAGGGGCCCTAGCTGCCATTAATCTCATTTATCAGTTTACAAAACAAAGAATGTCAATAACCAAACCAACCATAACACAAACCCAAGAACCAAGAACCAAAATGCATCCAGGATACATATCCAAATCCAAACTCAAAACCCAAAACCCTGAACTCCAGCCAGAACTGAACACAGATGCAGGAGAGAAACAAACACAAGCCCAGAAACCAAATCCCATAAAACCTCCCTGGGGATATGTTGATGCATCTCAAATGGCACCCTATTCCCTTCCTAGTGCACTACTTTTGACCAGGGCACATTGCGCTGGTCAAAGTGCACTATAAAAGGAATAGGGTGACATTTGGGATGCATTATATCTTCCTCCCTCCATGTCCTTCCCTGCCAAGTACTTCCAACAGTGGTCATATTAATCACACATACAGAACAGATAGGAGACAAATTACCCTATTGGAGTGAAAAATGAGCATGCCCACAATCCCTCTGCCATTCGCTAAGGACATGCTGTAAACATTATGTTTTATTTTCCCAAGCAGAAAAATTATGATTAAAGATATACATTTTAATTATGTTCCAATTAGTCTACACATAGGGGGGCATCCCAAATGGCACCCTATACTCTAGTGCACTACTTTTGACCAGAGCCTTATGGGCCCAGGTCTAAAGTAGTGCACTAAATAAGGAATAGGGTGCCATTTGGGATACAACCATTATGGTGTTTGCATTATGTGAATGTACAGTGCAGAAGTAGAACACCAGTTGGCTTTCTTCCTTTTCTCTCTCTTTCCATCAAATCCACTGTACCCTTAGCATCTGTTCGCTATCTCTCCTAGCATCGAGCCTCCATTGTTTTCCTTGTTTAGCACCACTGTTTCAGGACCCGCTAGCTAGCCTACATCATTACCCACATCACATTTATAGGCGGCATGGCGATCATTTCTGTGAGAAATGCCTCCTCAGTCGCTTAGCAGACAATATGCAGCTACATGTTCACTATGTCTCTGGTATGTCTGAGGGGACGCAGAGCTGAGTGTGGAATAACAAAACAGGCTTCAAAAGATCGACAAGAGAGGGATAATAGAGCATCTATCTAGAGCAGCCTCCCTTCCCTCCATCCCCTCTCTCCTCACTCCATTCCCGTCAATCACAAACCCTAGGGATCCCAACACACTAAATAAACACTCTGACATATTACTTTGTTGAGTAAAAATGACATACACATGTCTAACGCCGCAGATTCCAGACAGGCTGCGATTCGCATTCAAATGTGTCTCTCTATTTCCACTTCTTCTCTCTACAATTTTACTTCATGGCTCCTAATACACTTCCAAATGGGTAGGTGTGAGTAATGAGCTGTGCGCTGGATTTTATGTCAACAAGGAACATTTGGAGAGAAGAGAAGAAGGCAAGCATACAATCAAGGAGAAAAGCTGGAATGTGGAGGCGTAATATCAACTTAAATGACCTGGAGGAAGGCATGATAAGAAGAGAACATGTAACATTGTGACCTTAAGCAAGACCTAGGGGGAAATTCACTTTTGTATTCATTTTTGTGTCTGTGTTTATGTTACAGACACAAAAGCAATCCAAGACATAAGCTTTTTTGTGTTAATCTACTGTATATGTCAGCGTAATGTTACTGTATGTTATTTTCTTGAGACAAAGACGGCCCGCTCATTTAGGCAGTTGGTCTGCATCTGAAATACTCTAGATGAGTTTAATACTCTCAGAGGAGAATCAAATGTGAATTCCATTGGGATCGGGCATAAGACCACTCGACATAACCGCTCACCAGCCATTGTAGAACCATTGCTTTGCTACTAAACGACAGCGATGTGATGGTTCCTTCTTAATCCGCCATTAATATAAATGTGATGTGTGCTGTATTTCACACACACACAAACATGCACACACATGCCCGCCTGCCCGAGCACAGTCACACACACACACTCAGTGGAGGTGGCCAGTGGGGTCCAGTGAGATTTATGCTTACACAAGTTCTTTCCACCCAGCACTGTAAACACGGCCCTACCCTGCCTGGCTACTGCCACCACACAGCTATTATATTCGTTCAGGAGCTGGAGAAGGCAGTGTGTGAAAGTTTGAACCTACCGTGTCAGCCACCAAGGTCGGAGACAGACATTTAACCACCTAGCCTTTATAAAGGGATAGTTTTTCCTTCTGCCTGTATTCTTTCAAACAACGCCATCACAAATCTATTTAACTTAGTATCTGTCTGAGAGGAGACCTATTCCGCTACATCACCATTTAAATTAGTAGTGCTTCCTCTCTGTGCTGATATTCAAGTGTTTGTAGACACACGAGAGAGAATAGACAGTTGTGTGCAAGTCGTGGCCAATACGGTATTTTGTCACCAGTCCAGATATTTAGAGAAGTATTCCCAGTGTACAGACATGTGACTTTGTGTTCTGTACTTTGAGTGTTTGAGTGCTCAGATAGGTCTTTGTGGCTCTGCATTGAGTATATGGAGTATTTGAGTGCTAAGATATGTGGTTGGTTCTTCCTCATGTAGTATTAATAAGCTGTGTGAGATGTTCCTCTGGACTTGGCTCTGGTTCAGTTCTGTCTCTGAGGTCATAACAGAAGAACCTGCTGGTTCAACTACAGTCAGAGCTCAGAGCTGCCTCTAAATTAATCACCAACTGGTTCCTCTCTTTCTCTCTCTCCATTTCAATCTCAATCTCATTCTCTACCTCTCCCTTCATCTGTCTCTCTCTACCTACTTATTTTTCTAATGTCAGCTCTCTCTCTATATATCTACCTCTCCCTTTACCGCTCCCTCTTCTATTCCCCTCCCTTTGTATCTATGGAATGTGGAGATTTTTTTTATAGCTTCCTATTCATTATAACTCTCTTATAAATGTATAAATGTTACATAAGTCATGATACCCAACTTGGAGTAAGTATCAATAATTAAAAGGTGGAAATACATGGTTTACAGAAATCACACAATAAAACATTGTCTGGGTGACATCAGACCCTGTATTAAACTTTCATCTGTTATAGGAGGAAGTGTTTCTCAGAGCGCTGTAGCATTATGCTTTTAATATTTCATCCTATTAATATTTCATGTGTTTTCCTTATTCATGAGGCCGAGTATAACTGACTGAATTTCCATAATATTGAAATGATGTCGAAATAAAGAGACGTTGCCATTTGCCATAATGTATGATTCTGCCCGGTGACGCCAACACTGTGTTTACAATCTGCACGTTCATTAATCCATGTGTTTTCTCATTATACCGTGGAGGGTTGATTCGCATGACTCTCTGCTATAAAGGAGAATTCATTATGGCCTAGCTGCACTCTATCATGGTACCGAAGCAGCCGTAAATTTAAATACACTGATAACATCGTGGTTGGAGCACGCACAGACATCCCTGTAAGTGATCAGTAGTTTATACACAAACATGCCAGTCCTGAAGCAAACAGGCATCGGAGAGCTGACAAGGAAACAAATGTGCTCCCTATTTCCCACCACTTGATGGATGTGCATTAGAGGAGGCTGACGCTTTCCCCATCAGGAAAAAGATCATAACCACCTTGATTTAGAGTCAGCTAATCTACACTGTCTTGTTTTCAGCAGGTTCCCGCTCGCAGAAATGTGCTAACAAATATTCACGCCTCGGAGAGAGAGCGAGAGAGAGAGCGAGAGAGAGAGAGAGAGAGAGAGAGAGGGGATGAAGGAGAGAAAGAAAGAAGGAGAGAACAAGTGAGGGGGAGTGAGAAGGAAAATTCATTATACTGATGTCACCTCATTGCATCACGTTGTTGTGAGTTACACAATCCACGTCTAAGTGTCCAAACAGAAACTCTCATCTCCTCCTTTCCTCTTCCTCCCTCCTCCTCTCCTCCCCTCATCACCTCTCTTTCCCACCCATCTCCTCTCCCTTCCCTCCTCGCCTCTCCTCTCATCCCCTCCTCTCCTTTCCTATCCTCTTCTCTCACCTAGCCTCCTCTCCCTCTCCTCTCTGGTACGTATCAGCATCAATCAGGCAGGCTGGGGGCCCTGCAGGCCCAGATTAATGGGATTCTAGTAGGCTCCAGTCCTCTCTGCTCCGCCCAGAGCCTGCTTGCATTATTACCTCACCTAGTCAAGCAAAACCACACAGTTCTGGATTTTTCTTTCTTTCATTCTCTATCTTCTCTTTTATTTTCTCCCTTTCACCCTACCTCTCTCTGCCCCCCTCTCTCCCTCCCTATCCCCCTCTCTCTGTCTTCTCTCCCTCTCTATTTCTATCTCTGTGAGGAGAAAATTACACATGCTGTGTGAGTTATAGAGAGCCACATACTGTTCATACTGTTCAGCCATGCAAACACAGCGACTGGCTTCCTCTCGCATTAAAACCCAAATTATTGTGAATAATTTATGTCGGTCACACTAGGCCATGGCATCTGTTTGCTCTGTTCATGAGGACCCGTTGATGAACTGTGTGTGCATCACACTATATGCAGCACGTAATTTCATTTTAATAATAATATCCTGCCATGTCTGTATTTCTGGGGTGTTTTTATCAGCCCAGTTCAAAAATAGGGGCAGGCAGGCAGGCACATTGTCAGTGTAAGGGCTCTTGCCTAGCTAGCGCTTCCTTCTTCTCGCCATTAATAACCATATAATGAAGATGTCACAACAGACCCACTGGTGCTAGAGGAACCTGTCAATGGGACTGCTTTTCATAGCATAGTGTTTTTTCACTGGTACTCTTTATGCAACACACACACACGCAGTACCCGTGTGCTCATACATCTACACACACACAGTGCAAATGCGTACACACTCATACACACATACAAACCTTCACACGTTTCAAATATGTATGTACACACAAGCACACACACATCATCGCACCTCAGTGAATTCCCTACCCATCCCTGACAGGGGACTAGGCTGTCATGGCTGTAGCAGTGGGTAACCTAAAGGGGATAATACTGAGATTGAGTCTTTATGAACAGCCCAGGAGGAAACACAGAGACTTCATTATAAATTAGACAATTGTTCTAAATACCTCCTGCAGACTCTAAAACTCTCTTCTGATGCTGTAGCTCACTATAAACACAAGTTCATATGTTGTGCTCTTGACAAGCTCTGAGAATCCTCTGTCTCAGTGGTCACAGAAAGAATACAAAACATATACAGTATTTCCCGTTAATTTAGTGGATAGTACTGTGTATCGGAGGGATGGTAAAAAATAATGACCAAACTCAGAAGTACACGGTAGACCAGAACCCTATCAATGAATTATAATTAAAGTCATAAACTATCTACAATAATAGACTAAATCAAAATGAACAGCTGTTGTCGACCTGTATACATGTGTACTGTACATGTAATGCATGTTTACTGTAGTTGAAAATATGACCAACTTTAAATGTAAATGTATTTGATTTTTCAAAACATGTTGCATAGATTGAAAACAGTTGTATAATCCTACTATACTGTGTGATATGATGCTCTTGAGCTCTCTGGCTTGTCTTTGATGTTAGTTTGAGTGACGACCCCTCAAATGTACACTGGTGTGGAGAGAGCAGCTCAATTCCCTGCCTTCTCAGCTTTAGAAGAAGAAAGAGGGAGAGGGATGTCTTGTTGTCTGCTGTGTTCTGATGGGACTGAAGTAGTGTAGAGGGAGGAACAGTCCCTTAAGGTCTGGGAGACCTGCAGTATGAGAGATGAGGGATAAGGGGAGGAGTAGGATTTGGGATGGGTGGAGGGGAGGGGAGAGGAGGCAGACAGGTCCCAAGGAAAGCTGTGGTTGGATGTTGCACATCTCCATTCTAGAGGAGGCGCATCCAGAGAGGAAGAGGAGGTTGGTATTCCCTGCTAATAAACAGGGTGATTTTGGACATGAAATATCATCAACCTATTGGCTTAATTAGAAATATGTTTTCTCAAAACAATGGTCATCATTCTTCCTTACTTTTTAAGACACCAGCTGCCACTGCTTCAATCAGCCCAGATGATGTGAGTGGGATCTGATGTAACTACTGAGATATGACCTTTTATCTGTCCGGAGCAGGCCCTGGTATTTCTACTGGTCTCTCTCCTGATCTCCCTCCTGAAACGGTGTTATCTTGTTGACACAACCAGCAGACCCTGACAGAACCTGCATTGGAATATACATTAGTCCTATGTAGCACTCCAGCACCCCCACAATATACAAGAGGGGCCTCTCTCTCTCTCTCTCACTCACTCACTCACTCACTCACTCACTCACTCACTCACTCACTCACTCACTCACTCACTCACTCACTCACTCACTCACTCACTCACTCACTCACTCACTCACTCACTCACTCACTCACTCACTCACTCACTCACTCACTCACTCACTCACGCCCACATGCCCACATGCCCACAAACAGTTTGAGTAAGGGACCTATCACCCCATAAATCCAATACAGGTGTCACAGAATCACAGTGATGGAGATACATTTACACGTTAGAGGTTCTCTCCGAATTGAATCCAGAACACATCTCAAGTTAACATATTGCAAAGAGAGAGAGAGAGTTTCCCACCAGTCCTTGCAGAATAAGCTTTGCTGCTATACAGATATAACATCTTGATTCTATGGTAGACTGATAACATCTGCACTGTTGAAAATCTATAGATAACTTTGACACTTTTCAGAGATGTAAGATTAGGAAACGTTTTTGCTTCAGTGAGCAGTTATAGAGAGGAGGGATAATCTATTCACTTATCAAATTCACATCATGGAGCCTCATGTCACCTTGTCTTATTCTCTCACTGGTCCATGTCCTCGTGACAAAATAGGTGAAGATAATCCACATTGACTTGCCGCTACGCTTGATGTTCTGAGGCCATACACTTGCTGCCTGCTTCCATTTCTGTCACTGTCTGCTTTTTGGTATCATATTTCTTTTAGAATCTGTGAGGTATTTTGACTAAGATGTGACCTGTGCTAAATGAAATGGAGTAACACCCAAATAATCAATGAATTACTCTGTCCTTTTTTCCCCACATTTGTGTTCAGTGTTAATATATATTCATTACAATACTAGTTTACACACATGACATATTTGCATGAACATTTTCACACAGAGCTTAGAGTAAACACGCAGAACATGCGGGTCTGAACATCGTGCAGGCTGCTTATCATTAATTCCGTCATATAAATGCTGAATATGTGAGGTGACAGGTGAGACTATTGCAAATAAGGTAAGGTGAGTGGGAATAAAACAAATGCACAGTCTGTATTTCAGTTCCACTCCCAAATATTGTTATTCTCACCTTCCACAAATGTACATCATTTGGAGGGTTGGAAATTTCTCATTATACAGTGTGTTGGGGAGTAGTGAACTACTTGTAGCTCAACTAGTAATTTAACTACATTTTGCAGTAGTTTGGTGGTATTGAACTAAATTCATATCTACAGTAGATCGTGTTTACGGTAGATAATAACTTTTTTGCCATGTAGCAATGTAGCTAACTACTGGAAGCACACAGTACTTTTTGTTTAAAAATAAAATAATATATGGGTGAAGTAGGCAAGCATTTTCTTTCTTTTTCTGCATCAGACCTCCCTAATTCTCACCTGAAACAATGTTTTGTGTTTAAATTACACATTCTGTTACCATATAACCCCAAGTGATTTGTTCTTGCAGTCTATGACATTTCAGATTTACATATGATACTTTTTCACAAAGTAGTTTGGATGTAGTGAACTACTTTTCAAAGTAACTTTATTTAAATAAACTATAATATTATTAAGGGTAGCTTTAGTGTAGCTTCACTTCTTCCAGTGTGAGGTTATTGGGAGCTTGGAAACTATATTTTCAAAGTAGCTTCCCCAACATGTTATACAGTACGCCTACTATTGCATGACTGTAGCACTTTTTGAAACGTATTTGGCTTTTCTCTCTTTTCACTTTTCTCTCTTTGATCAGTCTCCATATGTATGATATGAGAGAGACCAATGAAAACCACAGTTGTTATTTGCTCATCTACAGACTAGTATTTACAGTATGTACCATAGAGTATATGAGAGGATGAAGACAGCAGCATCTCTCTAGCTAGTCATCATACTGTACAGTATATGGCCGAAACTACAGTATATGGCTCTGATATAACCCTTCTGCAGCTCCAAAGGCTATTACTAACCTCTTCTGTATTCTCTACCATGTCTCATCACACCAAGCCAGTGATGTCCCTGAGGGTCTCCTTCCAGAGGGACATCAGATTCTGCAACATACTCACTTTTTCTGAGACTTGGCTTTCCTCCGACATCCAAACAGATTATATACAACCAGCAGGTTTTACAGTTCATCGAGTGGATAGGAAGAGGGCTCTCTCTGGCGAGAACAAAGGCGGAGGGCTCTGCGTTATGACCAATAACAAGTGGTGTGATGGGGAAAATGTACAGGAACTTGCAAGCTTCTAGTCTACCGACTTGGAATAGTTGGTCTTCAAATCTTGCCCTTTTTACCTTCCGAGAGAGTTCTTAGGGATTATCGCCATGGCTGTGTACATGCGCCCCAAGCCGACACCAAAAATGCTCTCAACGATCTTCATTGGACCCTGAACAAATTGGAGCCCGAGTACCAGGAGGCAGTGTTCATTGTCGCAAGGGACAATTTGAGAAACGTGCTCCTGAATTACTATCAACACATTGACTGTCCAACTCGTGCAGATTCTATAGTGGACCATTGGTACACACCTTTTCGACACGGGTATAAGTTCATCACCCGTCCTCCTTTCGGCAAATCTGATCATGACTCCATTTAGCTCCTCCTCACCTACAAAGATTCAAGAGGGAAGTTCCATTGATCAGGTCTGTAAAGCACTGGTCTGACCAATCAGAATCCATGCTCCAAGACTTTTGATCACGTGGACTTGAATACGGGGGGTAGCATTAATGAATACACCGACTCAATCACCGGATTCATAAAAAAATGCCAACAGTCTGTAGAACGTTGAATGAAGCCTCTACTGTGATGTGGAGCCGGATGGGAGGTGTTTCAGTCAGTGGTCTGGCAGACTGCCAGTTCCTGGTCATGCGCATTCCAAATGATATCGTCTTGCTTTCCATTACTTCTAGAGACACAAAGGAATTCTCCGGTTGGAACGTTATTGAATATTTATGATAACAACATCCTGAAGATTGATTCTTTACTTAGTTTGACCAGTTTATTCGACCTGTAATATAACTTTTTGAAGTTTTCGTCCGAGTTCGCCTGCAGCTGAGCGAGCGTTTGGACATGTGTACTAAACGTGCTAGCTACTTGGAGATAAGTAATGGACATTATCGAACAAAACAACGATTTATTGTGTTACTAGGATTCCTGGGAGTGCATTCTGATGAAGATCATCAAATGTAAGGGAATATTTATGATGTAATATTTATGATGTAATTTCGTATTTCTGTTGACTCCAACATGGCGGAGAAATGTTGTTATATCTGAGCGCCGTCTCAGATTATTGCATGGTGTGCTTTTTCCGTAAAGTTTTTTTTACACCTGACACAGCGGTTGCATTAAGAACAAGTGTATCTGTAATTCTATGTAAAACATGTATCTTTCATCAAAGTTTATGATGAGTATTTCTGTTATTTGACGTGGCTCTCTGCAATTTCTCCTGATATTTTGGAGGCATTTCTGAACATGGCGCCAATGTAAACCGAGATTTGTGGATATAAATATGCACATTATCGAACAAAACATACATGTATTGTGTAACATGATGTCCTAAGAGTGTCATCTGATGAAGATCATCATAGGTTAGTGATTCATTTTATCTCTATTTCTGCTTTTTGTGACTCCTATCTTTGGCTGGGAAAATGGCTGTGTTTTTCTGTGGCTATGTACTGACCTAACATAATCGTTTGGTGTGCTTTCGCCGAAAGGTCTATTTGAAATCAGACATGTTGGCTGGATTCACAACATGTGTAGCTTTAATTTGGTATCTTCCATGTGTGATTTAATGAAAGTTTGATTTTTATAGTATTTTATTTGAATGTGGAGTGCTGCATTTTCTCTGGCTTTTGGCCAAGTGAGACAGTAGCGTCCCGCCTAAACTCAGATTTTTGGATATAAATATGAACTTTTCCGAACAAAACATACATGTATTGTGTAACATGAAGTCCTATGAGTGTCATCTGATGAAGATCATCAAAGGTTAGTGATTCATTTTAACTATATTTCTGCTTTTTGTTACTCCTCTCTTTGGCTGGAAAAATGGCTGTGTTTTTCTGTGGCTATGTACTGAGCTAACATAATCTCAAGGTGTGCTTTCGCCGTAAATCCTTTTTGAAATCAGACACTTTGGCTGGATTAACGAGAAGTTCATCGTTAAAATGGTGTATAATACTTGTATGTTTTAGGAATTTTAATTATGAGATTTCTATTGTTTTGAATTTGGCGCCCTGCAATTTCACTGGCTGTTGGTTAGGTGGGACGCTACCGTCCCACATATCCCAGAGAAATTAAACAGTACAAATACGACCTACGCAGATCGATCAAGATGGCGAGACACAAGTATAGGGACAAAGTGGAGGAGCAATTCAGCGGGTCAGATACGAAGCATATGTGTCAGGGGCTTCTGGCGATTAAGGATTGCAAAAATAAAGCCAGTCACGTCGTAGGCACCAATGCCGCCGGACAAGCTAAACACTTTTTTCTCACGCTTCGAGCAAAACAACTTTGGAGAGCCTCTAGGGCAATGAGAGCTACGTGCTTACGGTCTTCACGCAGAACGTAAAAGTCATTCAAACGTGTTAACCCTCGCAAGGATGCCAGCCCAGACGGCATCCCTAGCCGCGCCTTCAGAGCATGTGTAGACCAGCTAGCTGTTGTGGTTTATGACATTTTCAATCTCTCTCTAGCTTTGGCCGTTATCCCCACCTTCTTCAAGATCTCCATTATAATCGGAATGCCCTATAAAGGGAAAGTAACTGAACTGAATGAATACCAACCCGATGCTTTCACTTCCGTCATCATGAAGTGCTTCAAGAGTCTAGTCAAAGACCACATCACCTCCTCCCTCCCCAACACACTCAGCACGCTATCGTGTCTTTGGCATCATTTAACTGAAGACTGTTATTTTATCAATTCTCTGTAATTATTATTACATGATTAAACTAATCAGGTAAATGTAATTAACTAGGAAGTCGGGGCACCAAGGAAAATATTCAGATTACAAAGTTATAATTTTCCTAATATAACTTTCAGATATTTTAATATCTGATCAATTAGTCTTCTAATTAATGAATTATTCTTTATCTCACGTTAGTCTCATTCCAAATGTTGTAAATTGTTGGTTATCTGCACGAACTCAGTCTTCACTATGAATCATCCATACACCAATTGTCTCAATCAAACACAAACAAACAAAGTAGATATGGTTACAAGGAAATGATAGGGGATGTGCCCTAGTGGGCTAAACCGGTATGGCGGCTTGGTAGACAAAGGGACTGAGAAGGGCACGAAAGACAAAAGACACTACACGGTTGATAATTATAACAATTAAAATGCTAATCCTTTGCACATGTACGCTCACTCATTCGGGAATAATTGCAATCAATATATATATTTACGCTCAGTGTGTCGTCGTGATCTCTGTTGGAATCGTCCTTCTTTCTGTTGGAAGTTCATCCGCCCATCTCTATGCGTGTCAGCGATTTGGTGAATGGATAAGGCGGAGTCAGGCGCAGGTATGAGTAATAATCAGAGAATTTACTCAAAATTTAAGCAATGTTCCAACAAGGAAAAGCACAAATATCCAGAGCACAAAAGTAACGAACCCACATGACAACGACAATCACGCACAAAACAGAAAGGGAAGCCAGAGGGTTAAATAAGGAACATTGATTATGGAATGGATACCAGGTGTGTATAATGAAGACAAAACGAAAATGAAACATGGATCGGTGGTGACTAGAAAGCCGGTGACGTCGACCGCCGAACGAACAAGGAGAGGGACCAACTTCGGCGGAAGTCGTGACAATGCGTCCCTGGAGTCTTGGTTAGAATGGATACTTTAGAGTCACATTCAGAAATGTTCTTATAGAATAGATGTTTCGGCGGCTGTCGGTCCTCGCGTCTCAGTGGTACATAATTTCTAGCTGCAGACTAGTAATTAGTATTGAAGATGTGCTCTTATTCTGTCGGAATTGATAGTCTGAGTTTCAACAACCATTACAACCTTACCTTACACTCAGGTTTTCTGGTCTTTGCTCAAACCTTAGCCCTCTCGGTAATCGAGGTAAGCTTGGTCTACTGGGAAATTCCCAAGGTGGGGGTTATATCCAGAACAGTAGGAAAGGGCTGTCCCATGATGCCAGATCAATGTCTGTGCTCATGGGGCGGGCCTATGACTTAGTTAAACTCCAAAGGGAATTGGAGTTTCATTCATTAAACAGTTTACCATGCCACATTTACCATGCCAACACCCCTTTGGTGTTACAGTACCAGTCAAAAGTTTGGACACACCCACTCATTCAAGGGATTTTCTTTATTTTTACTATTTTCTACATTGTAGAATAATAGTGAAGACATCAAAACTATTAAATAACACATATGGAATCATGTAATAACCAAAAAAGTGTTAAACACATTGAGTTTCTTCAAAGAAGCCACCCTTTGCCTTGATGACAGCTTTGAACACTCTTGGCATTCTCTCAAACAGCTTCATGAGATCATCACCTGGAATGCCCTTTAATTGACAGGTGTGCCTTGTTGAAAGTTAATTTGTGGAATTTCTTTCCTTCTTAATGCGTTTGAGCCAATCACTTGTATTGTGATAAGGTAGAGGTGGTATACAGAAGATAGCCCTATTTGGTAAAAGACCAAGTCGATATTATGGAAAGAACAGTTCAAATAAGCAAAGAGAAACGACAGTCCATCATTACTTTAAGACATGAAGGTCAGTCAATATGGAAAATGTAAAGAACTTTCAAAGGTCCTTCAAGTGCAGTCGCAAAAACCATCAAGCGCTATGATTAAACTGGCTCTTATGATGACCACTACAGGAAAGGAAGACCCAGAGTTACCTCTGCTGCAGAGGATAAGTTCATTAGAGTTACCAGCCTCGAAATTGCAGCCCAAATAAATGCTTCACAGAGTTCAAGTAACAGACACATCTCAACATCTGTTCAGAGGAGACTGCGTGAATCAGGCCTTCATGGTCGAATTGCTGAAAAGAAACCACTACTAAAGGACACCAATAAGAAGAAGAGACATGCTTGGGGCAAGAAACACAAGCAATGGACATAAAAATCTGTCCTTTGGTCTGATGAATCCAAATTTGAGATTTCTGGTTCCAACCATCATGTTTTTGTTAAACGCAGAGTAGGTGAACGGATGATCTCTGCATGTATAGTTCCCCCTATGAACCATGGAGGAGGAGTGATGGTGTGGGGGTACTTTTCTGGTGACACTGTCTGTGATTTATTTCAAATTCAAGGCGTTCTTAACTTCTTCGGGATAGGGGGCAGCATTTTCACTTTTGGATAAATAGCGTGCCCAATTTCAACTTCCTTCTACTCATCCCCAGAATATAAGATATGCATAGTATTAGTAGATTTGGATAGAAAACACTCTGAAGTTTCTAAAACTGTTTGAATCATGTCTGTGAGTATAACAGAACTTATGTAGCAGGCAAAACCCTGAGGACTATCCATTCAGATGTTTTTTTTTTAGTTCACTGTCTGTTCAATGAGTATTCATTGGGATACTAGATTTCTAATGGACTTGTTTGCAGTTCCTACCGCTTCCACTGGATGTCACCAGTCTTTGGAAATTGGTTGAGGTTATTCCTTTGTGCAATGAATAAGTACGGCCATCTTGAATCAGAGTAACGTTATGTCTACTGTTTGAGAGTTGCGCAAGACTAGAAAAGTAGCGTTAGTTTGTTGTCCTCCTGTATTGATAACAGATAGACCCGTCTTCAATTTGATCGATTATTAACGTTTAAAAATACCTAAAGTTGTATTACAAAAGTAGTTTGAAATGTTTTTGTCAAAGTTTACCGTTAACTTTTGATATATTTTGTAGTGACGTTGCGCAAATTGGAAGCTGTTTTTTTCTGGATCAAACGTGCCAAATAAATTGACATTTTGGATATATATGGATGGAATTAATCAAACAAAAGGACCATTTGTGATGTTTATGGGACATATTGGAATGCCAACAAAAGAAGCTCGTCAAAGGTAAGGTATGATTTATATTTTATTTCTGCGTTTTGTGTTGCCCCTGCAGGGTTGAAATATCCTACACTCTCTTTGTTTACTGTTGTGCAATCATCAGATAATAGCATCTTATGCTTTCCCCGTAAATCCTTTTTGAAATCAGACATGTTGGCTGGATTCACAACATGTGTATCTTTAATTTGGTGTCTTTCATGTGTGATTTCATGAAAGATTGATTTTTATAGTAATATATTTTTTCTGTCTTTTGGCCAAGTGGGACGCTACCGTCCCACATATCCCAGAGAAGTTAACCAGCATGGCTAACACAGGATTCTGCAGCGATACGCCATCCCATCTGGCTTGCGCTTAGTGGGACTATTATTTGTTTTTCAACAGGACAATGATCCAACACACCTCCAGGCTTTGTAAGGGCTATTTGACCAAAAAGGAGTGATGGAGTGCCACATCAGATGATCTGGCCTCCACAATCACCCGACCTCAACCAAATTGTGATGGTTTGGGTTGAGTTGGAACGCAGAGTGAAGGAAAAGCAGCCAAAAATTGCTCAGCATATGTGGAAACTCTTTCTGTTGGAAAAGCATTCCAGGTGAAGCTGTTGAGAGAATTCTGTGAGTGCACAAAGCTGTCATCAAGCCAAAGGGTGGCTACTTTAAAGAATCTCAAATATAAAATATTTTTGGATTTGTTTAACACTTTTGTGGTTACTACATGATTCCATATGTGTTATTTCATAGTTGTGATGTCTTCACTTTTCTTCTACAATTTAGAAAATATTAAAAATAAAGAAAAACCCTTGAATGAGTAGGTGTGTCCAAACATTTGACTGGTACTGTATATATTTATCATTGTCATAGTTCTTAACATGCATATATTATTATTAGTATTATTATTTGTACTATTGTTTCATTCACACCTGCACTGCTAGAGCTCGGAGCATCAGTATTTCACTGTACACTGCAACTACATCTGCGACCCTGTGCATGTGACTAAATAAAAATAGAATCAAATAGAATCAGTGGCATTTTAAGTTGAGATCCATAGGGACTCCTCAAGCTTGATCCTTTTGCTGCTGTTCAACACTGACTTGTTGTGCAGGCATCAGCAGATGCTACGGGGTTAAATCCATGTCCACGTAATGTATGTGTCTGCACGTTTGTGAGTGCATCTGCTTGTTGGTGAGTACGTGGGGAAGGGATAGAGCAATAAAGCACGTGCACAGATGTGTGTGTGTGTTTGTGTTGAAGGGGAACAAGGGGGTCTGAATGTGTATGTTTGTGTGTGTGGGTACCCTTTGATCTCAAGGCTGAGCTGAGCGAGGCCAAAGCCTGACTCTCATCCTTCCTTCACACACACACACACACACACACACACACACACACACACACACACACACACACACACACACACACACACACACACACACACACACACACACACACACACACACCACACACACACACAAAGTCGTCTACTGACAGAACAGCTTTCAAAGCCCCTTCTATAATGGGCCTAGCAGCACCCTGGCCGTCTTTCCAGCCCGGCCATATAAAACATACAGGTCAGACCTTAGTTAATAGACCAATTTTCACTGTGAACTCTGTGTCTGGATTCTGTACAAAAAGTCTCCAGAGAGCTGAGTTGTTAAGTCTAATAATTTTTTAATGATAGAGAGTTGAGGTTTGTTCTGGTTTTGTTCCTTCACAGACAAACTGTTTTGCCCTTCCCACTGTGCGACTGGCTGCTCTCATGTTCACATGTAGCCGACACAAAGACTGACAAAAGAAAGAGTCTTTGGATTTGGATTCAGCCTCACAAATAGAAAGAACACCAAGGCGGGACTCATAATTACCTGTTCTATACTAAATCATTTATTTAATTAAGTCCTGATTGCTGCCCTAGCTTGCACAATGTTCAGCTGGAGACGTAATAACCCAAATCAGTAGGAACATTCTATCTGCCACTGCAAATACCCCGAGTATGATCTGCCAGAATTTACTTATATAAAACTTATATAAAACTGTGCTGAGCTGTAAAATTAAAAATGAATTGCAGGAGAATGTGGAAAGCAATCATTTCCATGTAGTAAATGGTCATTTATTACTCAGGATTTCTTGTTTTCAAAGTGGTGGGGGGGGGGGGGGGGGGGGGTGGTCTTCCATGTCCCTTGCTTAGGCCTACATAAAAAAAATCAATCATTCGAACACATTGTTCCCCAGGCACCAATGATATGGATGTCGATTAAGACAACCCCCGGCATCTCTCTGATTCAGAGGGGTTAGGTTAACCCAACCCCTCTGACACAGTTCAGTTGAATGCATTCAGTTGTACAACTGACTATGTATCCCCCTTTCCCTTTCCCATTTATTTTGGCCCTTCCTTCTCTGAACTAAAATCACATTCAAATCTGTATCAGACTCTGCACTGACTGCACAAAAGCATTGTTTGCCCTTTAGAAGTATTACATTGTTTCTTTCTTGATGTTGTCCATTTTTTTTGCCACCTGAGAAACTTCTTCCAAACAAGTTTCAAATCTTGTTGGTAGAAACATGTTTGTATCACTTCCAGGTTCCCTGGTGGAGTTGTTATGTAATCTGATTTCCGTCTCCAAAGTGGTGCTTAGTTAACGTAACTAATGTGTTTCAAGTGATCCCAATCAGACCAACGAGGGATGGATGATCAGTCAGAGGCAACAGATGGACAGACACATCTGGATGAGAGCGATGGGGACAGGTTAGATAGAGGTGAGTCAACAGCACAGCCTAACCCCTCAGTGATGCTAGGCACATCTACACACACACACACACATAGACACATGCACATCAGACCTGGTTTCAAATAGTATTTGAGCATTTGTTCTAGTTTAGCTGGACTGCCAGATGGCTGATGTTAGCAATTTTGGCACTATTCTATTGGTCCATTAAGCCAGGCACGCTCATAAAAGCACAGCTAAAGTACATCTTTTTTTAAATAATATTTGAACCCAGATCTGATGCATATACACACGCACCACTACAGTAGCACAGCCTAGGAGAATACATGACTGTTTACTCTTCTGTGTGATTATGACATCATCCATCACACTCCATCCCTCTCTCTCTTTCAATCCCTCTCTTCCTGCTGCACAGGGTTTCATGTAGCTCCAGGTGCCGGTGGGGGACTGGCGCCTGTTGAAAAGCGGCTCTCGGCTCCCCTCTGTTCTGCTGGAACGTCTGGCAGCCAAGGGCCTGGGGAGAGGAGGGGAGAGGGGTATGAGGGACCAGGGGCCATATGCCCAACACAAGCAGGTTCTGATGCCCAGGCCTCTTGGCTCCACTGAGTGCCTGTGGCAGGCAACGTTAGCAGTATTAGCCCTGTCTATGTTTCCCTGTTTCTCTCCACCTGCATGTTACCTCCACCAACCCCCTGCCCTGTTGAGCCTCAACTTTTCTCAGCCTCAGAAATCATGGCAGTGATTTATGGCAGTGGGCCATAATGGCATTAATGCTGCCTCCTGCATACTCTGGTATCACCACATTCACATTCTCCATCAACCTGAGCCATAATTGACACAATGTGCAGTGATTACAATGCCACACACACAGGTACACACACCACACACAGATGTGTGCATACAGTATGTACACACCCACACAAACGCATGCATGCACAAAGAAACACATATACTTGTGCATACACGCCGCACACACAGATGTACGCAAACACACACACCACTCATTCTTTATTGTGACAAGCGCCGATCATGACCAACACCCGCATGACTGACAGCGCAACCTGCTATGAAATGCATAATCTCACACAATTATATCCATTTAGCTACTTGTTCATGGCACCGTGTGTGTGAGTGGCGTATTGTCAACTCATTTCCATGTGTAAATGATTTGCTTACAAAGTTGTGTTGGATGCAGAACACACAAAATGTACTAAACATCAACATCAGGGACAGAGCGTTAGCAATGTATTTGTTGAGTAATTGAAGTCATCCATCTGTCCGTCTGTCATGTGGGTTCTGTCTGCCTGTCCTGTAACCAGGAAGAAGAGTCTTAATCTGTGTTTGGCTCATGTCAGACTCCTCACATCCTCACCTTCTCTAAGGGGCAATCAGCTGGGTGGGAGAGAGTGATGTTGCCAAAAAGCGATTAACCTCCAAAGTCTGGACAAATTGAAGCTCTGTGGTTTCTTCCTCAATCCAGCTGGAACTTCCCCTGATTGCAGTAAGTCTCTTTCTGTCCCTCTCTCTCAATCCAGCTCGAGCTTCCCCTGATTGCAGTAAGTCTCTCTCTGTCCCTCTCTCTCAATCCAGCTCGAGCTTCCCCTGATTGCAGTAAGTCTCTCTCTTTATCTCTCTCCCCTTCTCTCCCTCTATGTCCCTCTCTCCTTCTCTCTCTCCCTCCCTCTTTCCCTCCCTCTCTCCAACACTGGGGGTCTGACGACCACAGGATGGATTCACACATACACAGACAGACTGAGACATTGTCTTCTATTCAGTTGTCAGTGGCATCGGGCTGCATCAAGGAGTTTGACTGGCTCAGCTATGATATTACTGTAAATTGCCAGGGTCTTTGCCCGGGAACAATGGCTCTGCCACAGGCTGATATTATATGAAACACTGCAGACCGCTGGTGACCACAAAAACTGGAGCAGAATGACTGATTGCCACATAGTACAGCACAGCCATTCCTTGGGCATCAGACAAGTTATCTGTTTCTATGACTCACTGCTGAAATATGACGTTTAGATACTGTATGTGGTTTGATTAATAGTTCAACTATTAAAGCACATTATGGACTGAATCCTAACTTCAAAAACACAAACATATTGTAGCCTGAAGTTTTGCATAAATAAGGTTTGCAAAAAAAAATTAGAAAACAGTCCTAAGTGTATACTGGTGAAACATTAATATACATATTTCAACTCAAAACACTGAGTATGAATTCATTAATTCATTGCTAAACTACATAACTGTAACAGATTTGGCTATGTTCCCTAAACTCTACTTTGTGTAGTTTTACAGTTTTATATGTAATGATATTGGCTTCCCTGTTCTACTGTATCAACACGGATCTCCTCGCCTCTTTCTCACCAAAGCTCCAGATTAAAGTTGGTTGGGATGAGATCCAAGTTGCTAGCTGCCTCGCTCGCTGAAGAGGAGGAAATCCAATCTGGCCACAGAGATTTGTTTCAACAAATCTTGGTGTCTGTTAATGTGACTGCACTGCTGAGGATGATGGGAAACGCGGTCCAGGAAATGGGATTCCGGCCGCTGCCTTCTGCCTTCTGCAGCACTCAGTCTGTGGTGGCGAGTTACCACAGGGACCTCTGGCCTGGAAATTGACATTTGTATTCCATTAAAGCCAAACTGTCCTGCAGGGTACATCTGCTGCAACTACTGATTGATATTGTCCCTTAAATTATGTGTCAGACCAGCATGGGCTAACGGTCACTACATCGCGGCCAAAGGCATCAAATCAGATTACACTCTAAAGGGGGCAAGACAACTTCCCTTTTCATACTACTTTTGGCCTTCCTTGTTTGCTGCTGGGTGCCACTGAGTACATTTGAACTCTTCAGTTAACCCATTTAAATAATCACCAGTAAGGTCTCATGGTCTGGATGGTGATCTACAAGCTTGACCATTAACTTTCCATTTCAATGTGCAAATTAATTGACTCTCATTCGACCCACTACCCTTTCCAGAGCACCTTGTCTGAAGCACTCAGACCCTTCAATTTGCATCAGTGAACTCTCTCTGTGTGTGTGTGTGT
Source organism: Salvelinus namaycush (assembly GCF_016432855.1). Lineage (NCBI taxonomy): Eukaryota > Metazoa > Chordata > Actinopteri > Salmoniformes > Salmonidae > Salvelinus > Salvelinus namaycush. The sequence continues at coordinate 31,068,014 of NC_052321.1, forward strand.
GTGCGTGCGTGCGTGCGTGCGTGCGTGCGTGCGTGCGTGCGTGCGTGCGTGCGTGCGTGCGTGCGTGCGTGCGTGCGTGCGTGCGTGCGTGCGTGCGTGCGTGCGTGCGTGCGTGCGTGCGTGCGTGCGTGCGTGCGTGCGTGCGTGCGTGCGTGCGTGCGTGCGTGCGTGCGTGCGTGCGTGCGTGCGTGCCCAGGGTCCGGCTTCAACCGCCAGGTGTCCATGCTAAATATGACATGTTTATTAAACAACAATAAACACCAAAAGGGAAAGTAAATACAAATAAGAAGATCAAAAGGCTAATGTATCTGATATTTAACTACATAGAAAACAACCAATGTGATCCTACACACCATGCCATGTCACTAAATACACCAATAGAGTGGTATAGAGCACTGTAGGGGGCTGGACATTTGGTCAACAACCACTAATGCTTCAGGGCAGAAGGCTTTTTTTCTCTGCTGTTGATTTGACCAAAACACTTCTGCCCTTTCTTCTCATATTAAAGACGTAAACCTGTGCGACAGGCTGCGGGGACAAACAATAAACAACATGGCTTGGAAATAGTCTGTCTGGAAAAATGCTATATTGTGTGGCTATGTCAAGCTACATAGAAACATCACTTGGACTACTAGCTCTTTGACAATGTAATACTTTTTAACAACCTAGTCAAAATACACAGACCTACAAGCCAGTAATATTGGCTAGACATGAACTGTATGTGTCAGCTGGTTAAAATATGTTTCACTGGCTATCAACGGGAGAGAACATTCAAAATGTGCAGTATATTACATTATGACATGCATACACGATCATGAGACAGAGAAACCAGAACCACTAATTCAGTCAAAATACATCTTTCTCTTTCTCCTCTTCCCTCTCTCTACCCCCTCCTCCGTTCCCTCTCTCTCTCCACTTCCTCTCTTTCTCGCCCCCCCCCGCTCTCTCTCTCCCTCCCTCCTTCCCTATCTCTCTCCCCCCCTCTCTCTTTTT